>NC_091995.1:64687456-64932555 GCF_044704955.1 Pristiophorus japonicus | reverse complement strand
TGATCCTGAACCAACTCCTGATCCTGAACTGAATCGTGATCCTGAACCGGGTCCTGATCTTGAACCGGGTCCTGATCCTGAACCGACTCCTGATCCTGAACCGACTCCTGATCCTGAACCGGGTCCTGATCTTGAACCGTGTCCTGATCCTGAACCAACTCCTGATCCTGAACCTGGTCCTGATCCTGAACCGGGACCTGATCCTGAACCAACTCCTGATCCTGAACCGGGTCCTGATCCTGAACCGACTCCTGATCCTGAACCGGGTCCTGATCCCGAACCAAGTCCTGATCCTCAACCGACTCCTAATCCTGAACCTGGTCCTGATCCTGAACCGACACTTGATCCTGAACCAGGTCCTGATGCTGACCAACTCCTGATCCTGAACCGACTCCTGATCCTGCACCGGATCCTGATCCTGAATTGGGTCCTGATACTGAACCAACTCCTGATCTTGAACCGGGTCCTGATCCTGAAACGGGTCCTGATCCTGAACCAACTCCTGATCCTGAACCGGGTCCTGATTCTGAACCGGGTCCTGATCCTGAACCGACTCCTGATCCTGAACCGTGTCCTGATCCTGACCAACTCCTGATCCTGAACCGACTCCTGATCCTGCACCGGATCCTGATCCTGAATTTGGTCCTGATCCTGAACCAACTCCTGATCTTGAACCGGGTCCTGATCCTGAACCGAGTCCTGATCCTGAACCAACTCCTGATCTTGAACCCGGAACTGATCCTGAAATGAGTCCTGATCCTGCACCTGATCCTGATCTGAACTGGGTTCTCATCCTGAACCAACTCCTGAACCTGAATCGTGTCCTGATCATGAACCAACTCCTGATCCTGGAGCAACTCCTGATCCTGAACCAACTCCTGATCCTGAACCAACTCTTGATAATGAAACGGATCCTGATCCTGAACCGGGTCCTGACCCTGAACCGGATCCTGATCATGAACTAATGCCTGGTAATGAAACGGGTCCTGATCCTGAAGCAAATCTTGATCCTGAACCGGGTCCGGATTCTGACCAACACCTGATCCTGAACCAACTCCTGATCCTGAACTGAGTCCTGATCCCGAACCGGGTCCTGACCCTGAACCGACTCCTGTTCCTGCACCGGGTACTGATCCTGAATTGGGTCCTGATCCTGATCCAACTCCTGATCTTGAACCGGGTCCTGATCCTGAACCGGATCCTGATCCTGAACCAACTCCTGATCCTGAACCAACTCCTGATCCTGAACCGGGTCCTGATCTTGACCAACTCCTGATCCTGAACCGGATCGTGATCCTGAACCGGGTCCTGATCCTGAACCGGATCCTGATGTGAACTGGGTCCTGATCCTGAACCAACTCCTGAACCTGAACCGGATCCTGATGTGAACTGGGTCCTGATCCTGACCAACTCCTTATCCAGAACCGGATCCTGATGTGAACTGGGTCCTGATCCTGAACCAACTTCTGATCCTGAACCGGATCGTGATCATGAACCGTGTCTTGACCCTGAACCGGGTCCTGATCCTGATCCAACTCTTGATCCTGAACCGGTTCCTGATCCTGAACCGGGTCCTGATCCTGAACCAACTCCTGATCCTGCACCGACTCCTAATCCTGAACCGGGTCCTGATCCTGAACCGGGTCCTGATCCTGAACCGTGTCCTGATCCTGCCCAACTCCTGACCTGAACCGACTCCTGACTTTGCACAGGATCCTGATCCTGAATTGGGTCCTGATCCTGAACCAACTCCTGATCTTGAACCGGGTCCTGATCCTGAACCGGGTCCTGATCCTGAACCAACTCCTGATCTTGAACCGAGATCTGATCCTGAAATGAGTCCTGATCCTACACCAGATCCTGATCTGAACTGGGTTCTCATCCTGAACCAACTCCTGAAACTGAATCGACTCCTGATCCTGAACCGGGACCTGATCCTGAACCGACTCCTGAACCTGAACCGGGTCCTGATCCTGAACTGGGTCCTTATTCTGAACCGTGTCCTGATCCTGAACCGAATCCTGATCCTGAACCGGGTCCTGATCCTGAACCAACTACTGATCCTGAAGCGACTCCTGATCCTGAACCGTGTCCTGATCCTGAACCGGGTCCTGATCCTGAACCGACTCCTGATCCTGAACCGACTCCTGATCCTGAACCGGGTCCTGATCTTGAACCAGGTCCTGATCCTGAACCAACTCCTGATCCTGAACCTGGTCCTGATCCTGAATCGGGTCCTGATCCTGAACCGACTCCTGATCCTGCACCCGGTTCCTGATCCTGAACCGGGTCCTGATGCTGAACCAACTCCTGATCCTGAACCAACTCCTGATCTTGAACCGGGTACTGATCCTGAACTGGGTCATGATCCTGAACTGCATACTGACCTGAACTGGGTCCTGATCCTGAATCGGATCCTGATCCTGAAATAAGTCCTCATCCTTCACCAGATCCTAATCCTGAACTGGATCATAATCTGAACTGTGTCCTGATTCTGAACCAACTCCTGAACCTGAATCGGGTCCTGATCCTGAACTAACTCCTGAGCCTGAACCGGGTCCTGATCCTGAACGAACTCCTGATACTGAACCGACTCCGGATCCTGAACCGGGTCCTGATCCTGACCCGGGTCCTGATCCTGACCAACTCCTGATCCTGAACCGACTCCTGATCCTGCACCGGATCCTGATCCTGAATTGGGTCCTGATCATGAACCAACTCCTGATCTTGAACCGGGTACTGATCCTGAAATGAGTCCTGATTCTGCACCAGATCCTAATCCTGAACTGGATCCTGATCTGAACTGGGTCCTCATCCTGAATCAACTCCTGAACCTGAATCGGGTCCCGATCCTGAACCAAATCCTGATCCTGAAACAACTCCTGAACCTGAACCGGTTCCTGATCCTGAACCGACTCCTGATCCTGAACCGGATCCTGATCCTGAACCAGATCCTGACCTTAACCGGCTCCTGATCCTGAACCGGATCCTGAACTGGGTCCTGATCCTGAACCGGATCCTGATCCTGAACCAACTCCTGATCCTGAACCAACTCCTGATCCTGACCAACTCCTGGTCCTGAACCGGATCGTGATCCTGAAACGGGTCCTGATCCTGAACCGGATCCTGATGCGAACTGGGTCCTGATCCTGAACCAACTCCTGAACCTGAACCGGATCCTGATGTGAACTGGGTCCTGATCCTGACCAACTCCTTATCCCGAACCGGATCTGATGTGAACTGGGTCCTGATCCTGAACCAACTCCTGATCCTGAACTGAATCGTGATCCTGAACCGGGTCCTGATCTTGAACCGGGTCCTGATCCTGAACCGACTCCTGATCCTGAACCGACTCCTGATCCTGAACCGGGTCCTGATCTTGAACCGTGTCGGGATCCTGAACCAACTCCTGATCCTGAACCTGGTCCTGATCCTGAACCGGGACCTGATCCTGAACCAACTCCTGATCCTGAACCGGGTCCTGATCCTGAACCGACTCCTGATCCTGAACCGGGTCCTGATCCCGAACCAAGTCCTGATCCTCAACCGACTCCTAATCCTGAACCTGGTCCTGATCCTGAACCGACACTCGATCCTGAACCAGGTCCTGATGCTGACCAACTCCTGATCCTGAACCGACTCCTGATCCTGCACCGGATCCTGATCCTGAATTGGGTCCTGATACTGAACCAACTCCTGATCTTGAACCGGGTCCTGATCCTGAACCGGGTCCTGATCCTGAACCAACTCCTGATCCTGAACCGGGTCCTGATTCTGAACCGGGTCCTGATCCTGAACCGACTCCTGATCCTGAACCGTGTCCTGATCCTGACCAACTCCTGATCCTGAACCGACTCCTGATCCTGCACCGGATCCTGATCCTGAATTTGGTCCTGATCCTGAACCAACTCCTGATCTTGAACCGGGTCCTGATCCTGAACCGAGTCCTGATCCTGAACCAACTCCTGATCTTGAACCCGGAACTGATCCTGAAATTAGTCCTGATCCTGCACCAGATCCTGATCTGAACTGGGTTCTCATCCTGAACCAACTCCTGAACCTGAATCGTGTCCTGATCATGAACCAACTCCTGATCCTGGAGCAACTCCTGATCCTGAACCAACTCCTGATCCTGAACCAACTCTTGATAATGATACGGATCCTGATCCTGAACCGGGTCCTGACCCTGAACCGGATCCTGATCATGAACGAATGCCTGGTAATGAAACGGGTCCTGATCCTGAAGCAAATCTTGATCCTGAACCGGGTCCGGATCCTGACCAACACCTGATCCTGAACCAACTTCTGATCCTGAACTGAGTCCTGATCCCGAACCGGGTCCTGACCCTGAACCGACTCCTGTTCCTGCACCGGGTACTGATCCTGAATTGGGTCCTGATCCTGATCCAACTCCTGATCTTGAACCGGGTCCTGATACTGAACCGGATCCTGATCCTGAACCAACTCCTGATCCTGAACCAACTCCTGATCCTGAACCGGGTCCTGATCTTGACCAACTCCTGATCCTGAACCGGATCGTGATCCTGAACCGGGTCCTGATCCTGAACCGGATCCTGATGTGAACTGGGTCCTGATCCTGAACCAACTCCTGAACCTGAACCGGATCCTGATGTGAACTGGGTCCTGATCCTGACCAACTCCTTATCCAGAACCGGATCCTGATGTGAACTGGGTCCTGATCCTGAACCAACTCCTGATCCTGAACCGGATCGTGATCATGAACCGTGTCTTGACCCTGAACCGGGTCCTGATCCTGATCCAACTCCTGATCCTGAACCGGTTCCTGATCCTGAACCGGGTCCTGATCCTGAACCAACTCCTGATCCTGCACCGACTCCTAATCCTGAACCGGGTCCTGATCCTGAACCGGGTCCTGATCCTGAACCGTGTCCTGATCCTGCCCAACTCCTGACCTGAACCGACTCCTGACCTTGCACAGGATCCTGATCCTGAATTGGGTCCTGATCCTGAACCACCTCCTGATCTTGAACCGGGTCCTGATCCTGAACCGGGTCCTGATCCTGAACCAACTCCTGATCTTGAACCGGGATCTGATCCTGAAATGAGTCCTGATCCTGCACCAGATCCTGATCTGAACTGGGTTCTCATCCTGAACCAACTCCTGAAACTGAATCGACTCCTGATCCTGAACCGGGACCTGATCCTGAACCGACTCCTGAACCTGAACCGGGTCCTGATCCTGAACTGGGTCCTTATTCTGAACCGTGTCCTGATCCTGAACCGAATCCTGATCCTGAACCTGGTCCTGATCCTGAACCAACTCCTGATCCTGAAGCGACTCCTGATCCTGAACCGTGTCCTGATCCTGAACCGGGTCCTGATCCTGAACCGTATCCTGATCCTGAACCGACTCCTGATCCTGAACCGGGTCCTGATCTTGAACCAGGTCCTGATCCTGAACCAACTCCTGATCCTGAACCTGGTCCTGATCCTGAATCGGGTCCTGATCCAGAACCAACTCCTGATCCTGAACCGGGTCCTGATCATGAACTGGATCTTGATCCTGAACCGGATCCTAATCCTGAAATGCGTCCTGATCCTAAACCGGGTCCTGATACTGAACCAACTCCTGATCCTGAACCAACTCATGATCCTGAACCGGGTCCTGATCCTGAAGTGGATCTTCATCCTGAACCGGATCCTGACCTGAACCGGGTCCTGATCCTGATCCGGATCCTGATCCTGAACCGACTCCTGATCCTGAACCGGGTCCTGATCCTGACCCGGGTCCTGATCCTGACCAACTCCTGATCCTGAACCGACTCCTGATCCTGCACCGGATCCTGATCCTGAATTGGGTCCTGATCATGAACCAACTCCTGATCTTGAACCGGGTACTGATCCTGAAATGAGTCCTGATTCTGCACCAGATCCTAATCCTGAACTGGATCCTGATCTGAACTGGGCCCTCATCCTGAATCAACTCCTGAACCTGAATCGGGTCCCGATCCTGAACCAAATCCTGATCCTGAAACAACTCCTGAACCTGAACCGGTTCATGATCCTGAACCGACTCCTGATCCTGAACCGGATCCTGATCCTGAACCAGATCCTGACCTTAACCGGCTCCTGATCCTGAACCGGATCCTGAACTGGGTCCTGATCCTGAACCGGATCCTGATCCTGAACCAACTCCTGATCCTGAACCGGGTCCTGATCCTGACCAACTCCTGGTCCTGAACCGGATCGTGATCCTGAAACGGGTCCTGATCCTGAACCGGATCCTGATGCGAACTGGGTCCTGATCCTGAACCAACTCCTGAACCTGAACCGGATCCTGATGTGAACTGGGTCCTGATCCTGACCAACTCCTTATCCCGAACCGGATCTGATGTGAACTGGGTCCTGATCCTGAACCAACTCCTGATCCTGAACTGAATCGTGATCCTGAACCGGGTCCTGATCTTGAACCGGGTCCTGATCCTGAACCGACTCCTGATCCTGAACCGACTCCTGATCCTGAACCGGGTCCTGATCTTGAACCGTGTCCTGATCCTGAACCAACTCCTGATCCTGAACCTGGTCCTGATCCTGAACCGGGACCTGATCCTGAACCAACTCCTGATCCTGAACCGGGTCCTGATCCTGAACCGGATCCTGATGTGAACTGGGTCCTGATCCTGAACCAACTCCTGAACCTGATCCGGATCCTGATGTGAACTGGGTCCTGATCCTGACCAACTCCTTATCCAGAACCGGATCCTGATGTGAACTGGGTCCTGATCCTGAACCAACTCCTGATCCTGAACGGGATCGTGATCATGAACTGTGTCTTGACCCTGAACCGGGTCCTGATCCTGAACTAACTCCTGATCCTGAACCGGTTCCTGATCCTGAACCGGGTCCTGATCCTGAACCAACTCCTGATCCTGCACCGACTCCTAATCCTGAAACGGGTCCTGATCCTGAACCGGGTCCTGATCCTGAACCGGGTCCTGATCCTGCCCAACTCCTGATCCTGAACCGACTCCTGACCTTGCACAGGATCCTGATCCTGAATTGGGTCCTGATCCTGAACCAACTCCTGATCTTGAACCGGGTCCTGATCCTGAACCGGGTCCTGATCCTGAGCCAACTCCTGATCTTGAACCGGGAACTGATCCTGAAATGAGTCCTGATCCTGCACCAGATCCTGATCTGAACCGGGACCTGATCCTGAACCGACTCCTGAACCTGAACCGGGTCCTGATCCTGAACTGGGTCCTTATGCTGAACCGGGTCCTGATCCTGAACCGAATCCTGATCCTGAACCTTGTCCTGATCCTGAACCAACTCCTGATCCTGAAGCGACTCCTGATCCTGAACCGTGTCCTGATCCTGAACCGGGTCCTGATCCTGAACCGACTCCTGATCCTGAACCGACTCCTGATCCTGAACCGGGTCCTGATCTTGAACCGTGTCCTGATCCTGAACCAACTCCTGATCCTGAACCTGGTCCTGATCCTGAATCGGGTCCTGATCCTGAACCAACTCCTGATCCTGAACCGGGTCCTGATCATGAACTGGGTCTTGATCCTGAACCGGATCCTAATCCTGAAATGCGTCCTGATCCTGAACCGGGTCCTGATACTGAACCAACTCCTGATCCTGAACCAACTCATGATCCTGAACCGGGTCCTGATCCTGAACTGAATGTTCATCCTGAACCGGATCCTGACCCAAACCGGGTCCTTATCCTGAACCGGATCCTGATCCTGAACCGGGTCCTGATCCTGACCAACTCCTGATCCTCAACCACTCCTGATCCTGAACCGGATCGTGATCCTGAACCGGGTCCTGATCCTGAACCGGGTCCTGATCCTGAAATGAGTCCTGATCCTGAACGAACTCCTGATCCTGAACCAGGTCCTGATCCTGAACTGGGTTCTGATCCTGAACCAACTCCTGATCCTGAACAGGGTGCTGATCCTGAACCAACTCCTGATCCTGAAACAACTCCAGATCCTGAACGGAGTCCTTATCCTGAACGGGGTCCTGATCCTGAACCGACTCCTGATCCAGCACCCGGGTCCTGATCCTGAACCGGGTCCTGATGCTGAACCAATTCCTGATCCTGAACCAACTCCTGATCTTGAACCGGGTACTGATCCTGAACTGGGTCATGATCCTGAACTGCATACTGACCTGAACTGGGTCCTGATCCTGAATCGGATCCTGATCCTGAAATAAGTCCTCATCCTTCACCAGATCCTAATCCTGAACTGGATCATAATCTGAACTGTGTCCTGATTCTGAACTAACTCCTGAACCTGAATCGGGTCCTGATCCTGAACTAACTCCTGAGCCTGAACCGGGTCCTGATCCTGAACCAACTCCTGATACTGAACCGTCTCCTGATCCTGAACCGGGTCCTGATCCTGACCCGGGTCCTGATCCTGACCAACTCCTGATCCTGAACCGACTCCTGATCCTGCACCGGATCCTGATCCTGAATTGGGTCCTGATCATGAACCAACTCCTGATCTTGAACCGGGTACTGATCCTGAAATGAGTCCTGATTCTGCACCAGATCCTAATCCTGAACTGGATCCTGATCTGAACTGGGCCCTCATCCTGAATCAACTCCTGAACCTGAATCGGGTCCCGATCCTGAACCAAATCCTGATCCTGAAACAACTCCTGAACCTGAACCGGTTCCTGATCCTGAACCGACTCCTGATCCTGAACCGGATCCTGATCCTGAACCAGATCCTGACCTTAACCGGCTCCTGATCCTGAACCGGATCCTGAACTGGGTCCTGATCCTGAACCGGATCCTGATCCTGAACCAACTCCTGATCCTGAACCGGGTCCTGATCCTGACCAACTCCTGGTCCTGAACCGGATCGTGATCCTGAAACGGGTCCTGATCCTGAACCGGATCCTGATGCAAACTGGGTCCTGATCCTGAACCAACTCCTGAACCTGAACCGGATCCTGATGTGAACTGGGTCCTGATCCTGACCAACTCCTTATCCCGAACCGGATCTGATGTGAACTGGGTCCTGATCCTGAACCAACTCCTGATCCTGAACTGAATCGTGATCCTGAAACGGGTCCTGATCTTGAACCGGGTCCTGATCCTGAACCGACTCCTGATCCTGAACCGACTCCTGATCCTGAACCGGGTCCTGATCTTGAACCGGGTCCTGATCCTGAACCGACTCCTGATCCTGAACCGACTCCTGATCCTGAACCGGGTCCTGATCTTGAACCGTGTCCTGATCCTGAACCAACTCCTGATCCTGAACCTGGTCCTGATCCTGAACCGGGACCTGATCCTGAACCAACTCCTGATCCTGAACCGGGTCCTGATCCTGAACCGACTCCTGATCCTGAACCGGGTCCTGATCCCGAACCAAGTCCTGATCCTCAACCGACTCCTAATCCTGAACCTGGTCCTGATCCTGAACCGACACTTGATCCTGAACCAGGTCCTGATGCTGACCAACTCCTGATCCTGAACCGACTCCTGATCCTGCACCGGATCCTGATCCTGAATTGGGTCCTGATACAGAACCAACTCCTGATCTTGAACCGGGTCCTGATCCTGAACCGGGTCCTGATCCTGAACCAACTCCTGATCCTGAACCGGGTCCTGATTCTGAACCGGGTCCTGATCCTGAACCGACTCCTGATCCTGAACCGTGTCCTGATCCTGACCAACTCCTGATCCTGAACCGACTCCTGATCCTGCACCGGATCCTGATCCTGAATTTGGTCCTGATCCTGAACCAACTCCTGATCTTGAACCGGGTCCTGATCTTGAACCGAGTCCTGATCCTGAACCAACTCCTGATCTTGAACCCGGAACTGATCCTGAAATGAGTCCTGATCCTGCACCTGATCCTGATCTGAACTGGGTTCTCATCCTGAACCAACTCCTGAACCTGAATCGTGTCCTGATCATGAACCAACTCCTGATCCTGGAGCAACTCCTGATCCTGAACCAACTCCTGATCCTGAACCAACTCTTGATAATGAAACGGATCCTGATCCTGAACCGGGTCCTGACCCTGAACCGGATCCTGATCATGAACTAATGCCTGGTAATGAAACGGGTCCTGATCCTGAAGCAAATCTTGATCCTGAACCGGGTCCGGATTCTGACCAACACCTGATCCTGAACCAACTCCTGATCCTGAACTGAGTCCTGATCCCGAACCGGGTCCTGACCCTGAACCGACTCCTGTTCCTGCACCGGGTACTGATCCTGAATTGGGTCCTGATCCTGATCCAACTCCTGATCTTGAACCGGGTCCTGATCCTGAACCGGATCCTGATCCTGAACCAACTCCTGATCCTGAACCAACTCCTGATCCTGAACCGGGTCCTGATCTTGACCAACTCCTGATCCTGAACCGGATCGTGATCCTGAACCGGGTCCTGATCCTGAACCGGATCCTGATGTGAACTGGGTCCTGATCCTGAACCAACTCCTGAACCTGAACCGGATCCTGATGTGAACTGGGTCCTGATCCTGACCAACTCCTTGTCCAGAACCGGATCCTGATGTGAACTGGGTCCTGATCCTGAACCAACTTCTGATCCTGAACCGGATCGTGATCATGAACCGTGTCTTGACCCTGAACCGGGTCCTGATCCTGATCCAACTCTTGATCCTGAACCGGTTCCTGATCCTGAACCGGGTCCTGATCCTGAACCAACTCCTGATCCTGCACCGACTCCTAATCCTGAACCGGGTCCTGATCCTGAACCGGGTCCTGATCCTGAACCGTGTCCTGATCCTTCGCAACTCCTGACCTGAACCGACTCCTGACTTTGCACAGGATCCTGATCCTGAATTGGGTCCTGATCCTGAACCAACTCCTGATCTTGAACCGGGTCCTGATCCTGAACCGGGTCCTGATCCTGAACCAACTCCTGATCTTGAACCGGGATCTGATCCTGAAATGAGTCCTGATCCTGCACCAGATCCTGATCTGAACTGGGTTCTCATCCTGAACCAACTCCTGAAACTGAATCGACTCCTGATCCTGAACCGGGACCTGATCCTGAACCGACTCCTGAACCTGAACCGGGTCCTGATCCTGAACTGGGTCCTTATTCTGAACCGTGTCCTGATCCTGAACCGAATCCTGATCCTGAACCTGGTCCTGATCCTGAACCAACTCCTGATCCTGAAGCGACTCCTGATCCTGAACCGTGTCCTGATCCTGAACCGGGTCCTGATCCTGAACCGACTCCTGATCCTGAACCGACTCCTGATCCTGAACCGGGTCCTGATCTTGAACCAGGTCCTGATCCTGAACCAACTCCTGATCCTGAACCTGGTCCTGATCCTGAATCGGGTCCTGATCCTGAACCGACTCCTGATCCTGCACCCGGGTCCTGATCCTGAACCGGGTCCTGATGCTGAACCAACTCCTGATCCTGAACCAACTCCTGATCTTGAACCGGGTACTGATCCTGAACTCGGTCATGATCCTGAACTGCATACTGACCTGAACTGGGTCCTAATCCTGAATCGGATCCTGATCCTGAAATAAGTCCTCATCCTTCACCAGATCCTAATCCTGAACTGGATCATAATCTGAACTGTGTCCTGATTCTGAACCAACTCCTGAACCTGAATCGGGTCCTGATCCTGAACTAACTCCTGAGCCTGAACCGGGTCCTGATCCTGAACGAACTCCTGATACTGAACCGACTCCGGATCCTGAACCGGGTCCTGATCCTGACCCGGGTCCTGATCCTGACCAACTCCTGATCCTGAACCGACTCCTGATCCTGCACCGGATCCTGATCCTGAATTGGGTCCTGATCATGAACCAACTCCTGATCTTGAACCGGGTACTGATCCTGAAATGAGTCCTGATTCTGCACCAGATCCTAATCCTGAACTGGATCCTGATCTGAACTGGGTCCTCATCCTGAATCAACTCCTGAACCTGAATCGGGTCCCGATCCTGAACCAAATCCTGATCCTGAAACAACTCCTGAACCTGAACCGGTTCCTGATCCTGAACCGACTCCTGATCCTGAACCGGATCCTGATCCTGAACCAGATCCTGACCTTAACCGGCTCCTGATCCTGAACCGGATCCTGAACTGGGTCCTGATCCTGAACCGGATCCTGATCCTGAACCAACTCCTGATCCTGAACCGGGTCCTGATCCTGACCAACTCCTGGTCCTGAACCGGATCGTGATCCTGAAACGGGTCCTGATCCTGAACCGGATCCTGATGCGAACTGGGTCCTGATCCTGAACCAACTCCTGAACCTGAACCGGATCCTGATGTGAACTGGGTCCTGATCCTGACCAACTCCTTATCCCGAACCGGATCTGATGTGAACTGGGTCCTGATCCTGAACCAACTCCTGATCCTGAACTGAATCGTGATCCTGAACCGGGTCCTGATCTTGAACCGGGTCCTGATCCTGAACCGACTCCTGATCCTGAACCGACTCCTGATCCTGAACCGGGTCCTGATCTTGAACCGTGTCCTGATCCTGAACCAACTCCTGATCCTGAACCTGGTCCTGATCCTGAACCGGGACCTGATCCTGAACCAACTCCTGATCCTGAACCGGGTCCTGATCCTGAACCGACTCCTGATCCTGAACCGGGTCCTGATCCCGAACCAAGTCCTGATCCTCAACCGACTCCTAATCCTGAACCTGGTCCTGATCCTGAACCGACACTTGATCCTGAACCAGGTCCTGATGCTGACCAACTCCTGATCCTGAACCGACTCCTGATCCTGCACCGGATCCTGATCCTGAATTGGGTCCTGATACTGAACCAACTCCTGATCTTGAACCGGGTCCTGATCCTGAAACGGGTCCTGATCCTGAACCAACTCCTGATCCTGAACCGGGTCCTGATTCTGAACCGGGTCCTGATCCTGAACCGACTCCTGATCCTGAACCGTGTCCTGATCCTGACCAACTCCTGATCCTGAACCGACTCCTGATCCTGCACCGGATCCTGATCCTGAATTTGGTCCTGATCCTGAACCAACTCCTGATCTTGAACCGGGTCCTGATCCTGAACCGAGTCCTGATCCTGAACCAACTCCTGATCTTGAACCCGGAACTGATCCTGAAATGAGTCCTGATCCTGCACCTGATCCTGATCTGAACTGGGTTCTCATCCTGAACCAACTCCTGAACCTGAATCGTGTCCTGATCATGAACCAACTCCTGATCCTGGAGCAACTCCTGATCCTGAACCAACTCCTGATCCTGAACCAACTCTTGATAATGAAACGGATCCTGATCCTGAACCGGGTCCTGACCCTGAACCGGATCCTGATCATGAACTAATGCCTGGTAATGAAACGGGTCCTGATCCTGAAGCAAATCTTGATCCTGAACCGGGTCCGGATTCTGACCAACACCTGATCCTGAACCAACTCCTGATCCTGAACTGAGTCCTGATCCCGAACCGGGTCCTGACCCTGAACCGACTCCTGTTCCTGCACCGGGTACTGATCCTGAATTGGGTCCTGATCCTGATCCAACTCCTGATCTTGAACCGGGTCCTGATCCTGAACCGGATCCTGATCCTGAACCAACTCCTGATCCTGAACCAACTCCTGATCCTGAACCGGGTCCTGATCTTGACCAACTCCTGATCCTGAACCGGATCGTGATCCTGAACCGGGTCCTGATCCTGAACCGGATCCTGATGTGAACTGGGTCCTGATCCTGAACCAACTCCTGAACCTGAACCGGATCCTGATGTGAACTGGGTCCTGATCCTGACCAACTCCTTATCCAGAACCGGATCCTGATGTGAACTGGGTCCTGATCCTGAACCAACTTCTGATCCTGAACCGGATCGTGATCATGAACCGTGTCTTGACCCTGAACCGGGTCCTGATCCTGATCCAACTCTTGATCCTGAACCGGTTCCTGATCCTGAACCGGGTCCTGATCCTGAACCAACTCCTGATCCTGCACCGACTCCTAATCCTGAACCGGGTCCTGATCCTGAACCGGGTCCTGATCCTGAACCGTGTCCTGATCCTGCCCAACTCCTGACCTGAACCGACTCCTGACTTTGCACAGGATCCTGATCCTGAATTGGGTCCTGATCCTGAACCAACTCCTGATCTTGAACCGGGTCCTGATCCTGAACCGGGTCCTGATCCTGAACCAACTCCTGATCTTGAACCGAGATCTGATCCTGAAATGAGTCCTGATCCTACACCAGATCCTGATCTGAACTGGGTTCTCATCCTGAACCAACTCCTGAAACTGAATCGACTCCTGATCCTGAACCGGGACCTGATCCTGAACCGACTCCTGAACCTGAACCGGGTCCTGATCCTGAACTGGGTCCTTATTCTGAACCGTGTCCTGATCCTGAACCGAATCCTGATCCTGAACCGGGTCCTGATCCTGAATCAACTACTGATCCTGAAGCGACTCCTGATCCTGAACCGTGTCCTGATCCTGAACCGGGTCCTGATCCTGAACCGACTCCTGATCCTGAACCGACTCCTGATCCTGAACCGGGTCCTGATCTTGAACCAGGTCCTGATCCTGAACCAACTCCTGATCCTGAACCTGGTCCTGATCCTGAATCGGGTCCTGATCCTGAACCGACTCCTGATCCTGCACCCGGTTCCTGATCCTGAACCGGGTCCTGATGCTGAACCAACTCCTGATCCTGAACCAACTCCTGATCTTGAACCGGGTACTGATCCTGAACTGGGTCATGATCCTGAACTGCATACTGACCTGAACTGGGTCCTGATCCTGAATCGGATCCTGATCCTGAAATAAGTCCTCATCCTTCACCAGATCCTAATCCTGAACTGGATCATAATCTGAACTGTGTCCTGATTCTGAACCAACTCCTGAACCTGAATCGGGTCCTGATCCTGAACTAACTCCTGAGCCTGAACCGGGTCCTGATCCTGAACGAACTCCTGATACTGAACCGACTCCGGATCCTGAACCGGGTCCTGATCCTGACCCGGGTCCTGATCCTGACCAACTCCTGATCCTGAACCGACTCCTGATCCTGCACCGGATCCTGATCCTGAATTGGGTCCTGATCATGAACCAACTCCTGATCTTGAACCGGGTACTGATCCTGAAATGAGTCCTGATTCTGCACCAGATCCTAATCCTGAACTGGATCCTGATCTGAACTGGGTCCTCATCCTGAATCAACTCCTGAACCTGAATCGGGTCCCGATCCTGAACCAAATCCTGATCCTGAAACAACTCCTGAACCTGAACCGGTTCCTGATCCTGAACCGACTCCTGATCCTGAACCGGATCCTGATCCTGAACCAGATCCTGACCTTAACCGGCTCCTGATCCTGAACCGGATCCTGAACTGGGTCCTGATCCTGAACCGGATCCTGATCCTGAACCAACTCCTGATCCTGAACCAACTCCTGATCCTGACCAACTCCTGGTCCTGAACCGGATCGTGATCCTGAAACGGGTCCTGATCCTGAACCGGATCCTGATGCGAACTGGGTCCTGATCCTGAACCAACTCCTGAACCTGAACCGGATCCTGATGTGAACTGGGTCCTGATCCTGACCAACTCCTTATCCCGAACCGGATCTGATGTGAACTGGGTCCTGATCCTGAACCAACTCCTGATCCTGAACTGAATCGTGATCCTGAACCGGGTCCTGATCTTGAACCGGGTCCTGATCCTGAACCGACTCCTGATCCTGAACCGACTCCTGATCCTGAACCGGGTCCTGATCTTGAACCGTGTCGGGATCCTGAACCAACTCCTGATCCTGAACCTGGTCCTGATCCTGAACCGGGACCTGATCCTGAACCAACTCCTGATCCTGAACCGGGTCCTGATCCTGAACCGACTCCTGATCCTGAACCGGGTCCTGATCCCGAACCAAGTCCTGATCCTCAACCGACTCCTAATCCTGAACCTGGTCCTGATCCTGAACCGACACTCGATCCTGAACCAGGTCCTGATGCTGACCAACTCCTGATCCTGAACCGACTCCTGATCCTGCACCGGATCCTGATCCTGAATTGGGTCCTGATACTGAACCAACTCCTGATCTTGAACCGGGTCCTGATCCTGAACCGGGTCCTGATCCTGAACCAACTCCTGATCCTGAACCGGGTCCTGATTCTGAACCGGGTCCTGATCCTGAACCGACTCCTGATCCTGAACCGTGTCCTGATCCTGACCAACTCCTGATCCTGAACCGACTCCTGATCCTGCACCGGATCCTGATCCTGAATTTGGTCCTGATCCTGAACCAACTCCTGATCTTGAACCGGGTCCTGATCCTGAACCGAGTCCTGATCCTGAACCAACTCCTGATCTTGAACCCGGAACTGATCCTGAAATTAGTCCTGATCCTGCACCAGATCCTGATCTGAACTGGGTTCTCATCCTGAACCAACTCCTGAACCTGAATCGTGTCCTGATCATGAACCAACTCCTGATCCTGGAGCAACTCCTGATCCTGAACCAACTCCTGATCCTGAACCAACTCTTGATAATGATACGGATCCTGATCCTGAACCGGGTCCTGACCCTGAACCGGATCCTGATCATGAACGAATGCCTGGTAATGAAACGGGTCCTGATCCTGAAGCAAATCTTGATCCTGAACCGGGTCCGGATCCTGACCAACACCTGATCCTGAACCAACTTCTGATCCTGAACTGAGTCCTGATCCCGAACCGGGTCCTGACCCTGAACCGACTCCTGTTCCTGCACCGGGTACTGATCCTGAATTGGGTCCTGATCCTGATCCAACTCCTGATCTTGAACCGGGTCCTGATACTGAACCGGATCCTGATCCTGAACCAACTCCTGATCCTGAACCAACTCCTGATCCTGAACCGGGTCCTGATCTTGACCAACTCCTGATCCTGAACCGGATCGTGATCCTGAACCGGGTCCTGATCCTGAACCGGATCCTGATGTGAACTGGGTCCTGATCCTGAACCAACTCCTGAACCTGAACCGGATCCTGATGTGAACTGGGTCCTGATCCTGACCAACTCCTTATCCAGAACCGGATCCTGATGTGAACTGGGTCCTGATCCTGAACCAACTCCTGATCCTGAACCGGATCGTGATCATGAACCGTGTCTTGACCCTGAACCGGGTCCTGATCCTGATCCAACTCCTGATCCTGAACCGGTTCCTGATCCTGAACCGGGTCCTGATCCTGAACCAACTCCTGATCCTGCACCGACTCCTAATCCTGAACCGGGTCCTGATCCTGAACCGGGTCCTGATCCTGAACCGTGTCCTGATCCTGCCCAACTCCTGACCTGAACCGACTCCTGACCTTGCACAGGATCCTGATCCTGAATTGGGTCCTGATCCTGAACCACCTCCTGATCTTGAACCGGGTCCTGATCCTGAACCGGGTCCTGATCCTGAACCAACTCCTGATCTTGAACCGGGATCTGATCCTGAAATGAGTCCTGATCCTGCACCAGATCCTGATCTGAACTGGGTTCTCATCCTGAACCAACTCCTGAAACTGAATCGACTCCTGATCCTGAACCGGGACCTGATCCTGAACCGACTCCTGAACCTGAACCGGGTCCTGATCCTGAACTGGGTCCTTATTCTGAACCGTGTCCTGATCCTGAACCGAATCCTGATCCTGAACCTGGTCCTGATCCTGAACCAACTCCTGATCCTGAAGCGACTCCTGATCCTGAACCGTGTCCTGATCCTGAACCGGGTCCTGATCCTGAACCGTATCCTGATCCTGAACCGACTCCTGATCCTGAACCGGGTCCTGATCTTGAACCAGGTCCTGATCCTGAACCAACTCCTGATCCTGAACCTGGTCCTGATCCTGAATCGGGTCCTGATCCAGAACCAACTCCTGATCCTGAACCGGGTCCTGATCATGAACTGGATCTTGATCCTGAACCGGATCCTAATCCTGAAATGCGTCCTGATCCTAAACCGGGTCCTGATACTGAACCAACTCCTGATCCTGAACCAACTCATGATCCTGAACCGGGTCCTGATCCTGAAGTGGATCTTCATCCTGAACCGGATCCTGACCTGAACCGGGTCCTGATCCTGATCCGGATCCTGATCCTGAACCGGGTCCTGATCCTGATCCTACTCCTGATCCTGAACCGGTTCCTGATCCTGAACCGGGTCCTGATCCTGAACCAACTCCTGATCCTGCACCGACTCCTAATCCTGAACCGGGTCCTGATCCTGAACCGGGTCCTGATCCTGAACCGCGTCCTGATCCTGCCCAACTCCTGACCTGAACCGACTCCTGACCTTGCACAGGATCCTGATCCTGAATTGGGTCCTGATCCTGAACCAACTCCTGATCTTGAACCGGGTCCTGATCCTGAACCGGGTCCTGATCCTGAACCAACTCCTGATCTTGAACCGGGATCTGATCCTGAAATGAGTCCTGATCCTGCACCAGATCCTGATCTGAACTGGGTTCTCATCCTGAACCAACTCCTGAAACTGAATCGACTCCTGATCCTGAACCGGGACCTGATCCTGAACCGACTCCTGAACCTCAACCGGGTCCTGATCCTGAACTGGGTCCTTATTCTGAACCGTGTCCTGATCCTGAACCGAATCCTGATCCTGAACCTGGTCCTGATCCTGAACCAACTCCTGATCCTGAAGCGACTCCTGATCCTGAACCGTGTCCTGATCCTGAACCGGGTCCTGATCCTGAACCGACTCCTGATCCTGAACCGACTCCTGATCCTGAACCGGGTCCTGATCTTGAACCAGGTCCTGATCCTGAACCAACTCCTGATCCTGAACCTGGTCCTGATCCTGAATCGGGTCCTGATCCAGAACCAACTCCTGATCCTGAACCGGGTCCTGATCATGAACTGGATCTTGATCCTGAACCGGATCCTAATCCTGAAATGCGTCCTGATCCTAAACCGGGTCCTGATACTGAACCAACTCCTGATCCTGAACCAACTCATGATCCTGAACCGGGTCCTGATCCTGAAGTGGATCTTCATCCTGAACCGGATCCTGACCTGAACCGGGTCCTGATCCTGATCCGGATCCTGATCCTGAACCGGGTCCTGATCCTGACGAACTCCTGATCCTCAACCAACTCCTGATCCTGAACCGGATCGTGATCCTGAACCGGGTCCTGATCCTGAACCGGGTCCTGATCCTGAAATGAGTCCTGATCCTGAACGAACTCCTGATCCTGAACCAGGTCCTGATCCTGAAATGGGTCCTGATCCTGAACCAACTCCTGATCCTGAACAGGGTGCTGATCCTGAACCAACTCCTGATCCTGAACCAACTCCAGATCCTGAACGGGGTCCTGATCCTGAACGGGGTCCTGATCCTGAACCGACTCCTGATCCTGCACCGGGTCCTGATCCTGAACCGGGTCCTGATGCTGAACCAACTCCTGATCCTGAACCATCTCCTGATCTTGAACCGTGTACTGATCCTGAACAGGGTCATGATCCTGAACTGGATCCTGACCTGAACTGGGTCCGGATCCTGAATCGGATCCTGATCCTGAAATAAGTCCTCATCCTTCACCAGATCCTAATCCTGAACTGGATCATAATCTGAACTGTGTCCTGATTCTGAACCAACTCCTGAACCTGAATCGGGTCCTGATCCTGAACCAACTCCTGAGCCTAAACCGGGTCCTGATCCTGAAACAACTCCTGATCCTGAAACGGGTCCTGATCCTGAACCGGGTCCTGATCCTGAACCAACTCCTGATCCTGAACCGACTCCTGATCCTGAACCGGGACCTGATCCTGAATCGGGTCCTGATCCTCACCCGGGTCCTGATCCTGACCAACTCCTGATCCTGAACCGACTCCTGATCCTGCACCGGATCCTGATCCTGAATTGGGTCCTGATCATGAACCAACTCCTGATCTTGAACCGGGTACTGATCCTGAAATGAGTCCTGATTCTGCACCAGATCCTAATCCTGAACTGGATCCTGATCTGAACTGGGTCCTCATCCTGAATCAACTCCTAATCCTGAACCTGGTCCTGATCCTGAACCGACACTCGATCCTGAACCAGGTCCTGATGCTGACCAACTCCTGATCCTGAACCGACTCCTGATCCTGCACCGGATCCTGATCCTGAATTGGGTCCTGATACTGAACCAACTCCTGATCTTGAACCGGGTCCTGATCCTGAACCGGGTCCTGATCCTGAACCAACTCCTGATCCTGAACCGGGTCCTGATTCTGAACCGGGTCCTGATCCTGAACCGACTCCTGATCCTGAACCGTGTCCTGATCCTGACCAACTCCTGATCCTGAACCGACTCCTGATCCTGCACCGGATCCTGATCCTGAATTTGGTCCTGATCCTGAACCAACTCCTGATCTTGAACCGGGTCCTGATCCTGAACCGAGTCCTGATCCTGAACCAACTCCTGATCTTGAACCCGGAACTGATCCTGAAATTAGTCCTGATCCTGCACCAGATCCTGATCTGAACTGGGTTCTCATCCTGAACCAACTCCTGAACCTGAATCGTGTCCTGATCATGAACCAACTCCTGATCCTGGAGCAACTCCTGATCCTGAACCAACTCCTGATCCTGAACCAACTCTTGATAATGATACGGATCCTGATCCTGAACCGGGTCCTGACCCTGAACCGGATCCTGATCATGAACGAATGCCTGGTAATGAAACGGGTCCTGATCCTGAAGCAAATCTTGATCCTGAACCGGGTCCGGATCCTGACCAACACCTGATCCTGAACCAACTTCTGATCCTGAACTGAGTCCTGATCCCGAACCGGGTCCTGACCCTGAACCGACTCCTGTTCCTGCACCGGGTACTGATCCTGAATTGGGTCCTGATCCTGATCCAACTCCTGATCTTGAACCGGGTCCTGATACTGAACCGGATCCTGATCCTGAACCAACTCCTGATCCTGAACCAACTCCTGATCCTGAACCGGGTCCTGATCTTGACCAACTCCTGATCCTGAACCGGATCGTGATCCTGAACCGGGTCCTGATCCTGAACCGGATCCTGATGTGAACTGGGTCCTGATCCTGAACCAACTCCTGAACCTGAACCGGATCCTGATGTGAACTGGGTCCTGATCCTGACCAACTCCTTATCCAGAACCGGATCCTGATGTGAACTGGGTCCTGATCCTGAACCAACTCCTGATCCTGAACCGGATCGTGATCATGAACCGTGTCTTGACCCTGAACCGGGTCCTGATCCTGATCCAACTCCTGATCCTGAACCGGTTCCTGATCCTGAACCGGGTCCTGATCCTGAACCAACTCCTGATCCTGCACCGACTCCTAATCCTGAACCGGGTCCTGATCCTGAACCGGGTCCTGATCCTGAACCGTGTCCTGATCCTGCCCAACTCCTGACCTGAACCGACTCCTGACCTTGCACAGGATCCTGATCCTGAATTGGGTCCTGATCCTGAACCACCTCCTGATCTTGAACCGGGTCCTGATCCTGAACCGGGTCCTGATCCTGAACCAACTCCTGATCTTGAACCGGGATCTGATCCTGAAATGAGTCCTGATCCTGCACCAGATCCTGATCTGAACTGGGTTCTCATCCTGAACCAACTCCTGAAACTGAATCGACTCCTGATCCTGAACCGGGACCTGATCCTGAACCGACTCCTGACCCTGAACCGGGTCCTGATCCTGAACTGGGTCCTTATTCTGAACCGTGTCCTGATCCTGAACCGAATCCTGATCCTGAACCTGGTCCTGATCCTGAACCAACTCCTGATCCTGAAGCGACTCCTGATCCTGAACCGTGTCCTGATCCTGAACCGGGTCCTGATCCTGAACCGTATCCTGATCCTGAACCGACTCCTGATCCTGAACCGGGTCCTGATCTTGAACCAGGTCCTGATCCTGAACCAACTCCTGATCCTGAACCTGGTCCTGATCCTGAATCGGGTCCTGATCCAGAACCAACTCCTGATCCTGAACCGGGTCCTGATCATGAACTGGATCTTGATCCTGAACCGGATCCTAATCCTGAAATGCGTCCTGATCCTAAACCGGGTCCTGATACTGAACCAACTCCTGATCCTGAACCAACTCATGATCCTGAACCGGGTCCTGATCCTGAAGTGGATCTTCATCCTGAACCGGATCCTGACCTGAACCGGGTCCTGATCCTGATCCGGATCCTGATCCTGAACCGGGTCCTGATCCTGATCCTACTCCTGATCCTGAACCGGTTCCTGATCCTGAACCGGGTCCTGATCCTGAACCAACTCCTGATCCTGCACCGACTCCTAATCCTGAACCGGGTCCTGATCCTGAACCGGGTCCTGATCCTGAACCGCGTCCTGATCCTGCCCAACTCCTGACCTGAACCGACTCCTGACCTTGCACAGGATCCTGATCCTGAATTGGGTCCTGATCCTGAACCAACTCCTGATCTTGAACCGGGTCCTGATCCTGAACCGGGTCCTGATCCTGAACCAACTCCTGATCTTGAACCGGGATCTGATCCTGAAATGAGTCCTGATCCTGCACCAGATCCTGATCTGAACTGGGTTCTCATCCTGAACCAACTCCTGAAACTGAATCGACTCCTGATCCTGAACCGGGACCTGATCCTGAACCGACTCCTGAACCTCAACCGGGTCCTGATCCTGAACTGGGTCCTTATTCTGAACCGTGTCCTGATCCTGAACCGAATCCTGATCCTGAACCTGGTCCTGATCCTGAACCAACTCCTGATCCTGAAGCGACTCCTGATCCTGAACCGTGTCCTGATCCTGAACCGGGTCCTGATCCTGAACCGACTCCTGATCCTGAACCGACTCCTGATCCTGAACCGGGTCCTGATCTTGAACCAGGTCCTGATCCTGAACCAACTCCTGATCCTGAACCTGGTCCTGATCCTGAATCGGGTCCTGATCCAGAACCAACTCCTGATCCTGAACCGGGTCCTGATCATGAACTGGATCTTGATCCTGAACCGGATCCTAATCCTGAAATGCGTCCTGATCCTAAACCGGGTCCTGATACTGAACCAACTCCTGATCCTGAACCAACTCATGATCCTGAACCGGGTCCTGATCCTGAAGTGGATCTTCATCCTGAACCGGATCCTGACCTGAACCGGGTCCTGATCCTGATCCGGATCCTGATCCTGAACCGGGTCCTGATCCTGACGAACTCCTGATCCTCAACCAACTCCTGATCCTGAACCGGATCGTGATCCTGAACCGGGTCCTGATCCTGAACCGGGTCCTGATCCTGAAATGAGTCCTGATCCTGAACGAACTCCTGATCCTGAACCAGGTCCTGATCCTGAAATGGGTCCTGATCCTGAACCAACTCCTGATCCTGAACAGGGTGCTGATCCTGAACCAACTCCTGATCCTGAACCAACTCCAGATCCTGAACGGGGTCCTGATCCTGAACGGGGTCCTGATCCTGAACCGACTCCTGATCCTGCACCGGGTCCTGATCCTGAACCGGGTCCTGATGCTGAACCAACTCCTGATCCTGAACCATCTCCTGATCTTGAACCGTGTACTGATCCTGAACAGGGTCATGATCCTGAACTGGATCCTGACCTGAACTGGGTCCGGATCCTGAATCGGATCCTGATCCTGAAATAAGTCCTCATCCTTCACCAGATCCTAATCCTGAACTGGATCATAATCTGAACTGTGTCCTGATTCTGAACCAACTCCTGAACCTGAATCGGGTCCTGATCCTGAACCAACTCCTGAGCCTAAACCGGGTCCTGATCCTGAAACAACTCCTGATCCTGAAACGGGTCCTGATCCTGAACCGGGTCCTGATCCTGAACCAACTCCTGATCCTGAACCGACTCCTGATCCTGAACCGGGACCTGATCCTGAATCGGGTCCTGATCCTCACCCGGGTCCTGATCCTGACCAACTCCTGATCCTGAACCGACTCCTGATCCTGCACCGGATCCTGATCCTGAATTGGGTCCTGATCATGAACCAACTCCTGATCTTGAACCGGGTACTGATCCTGAAATGAGTCCTGATTCTGCACCAGATCCTAATCCTGAACTGGATCCTGATCTGAACTGGGTCCTCATCCTGAATCAACTCCTGAAACTGAACCGGGTCCTGATCCTGAACCAACTCCTGATCCTGCACCGACTCCTAATCCTGAACCGGGTCCTGATCCTGAACCGGGTCCTGATCCTGAACCGTGTCCTGATCCTGCCCAACTCCTGACCTGAACCGACTCCTGTCCTTGCACAGGATTCTGATCCTGAATTGGGTCCTGATCCTGAACCAACTCCTGATCTTGAACCGGGTCCTGATCCTGAACCGGGTCCTGATCCTGAACCAACTCCTGATCTTGAACCGGGAACTGATCCTGAAATGAGTCCTGATCCTGCACCAGATCCTGATCTGAACTGGGTTCTCATCCTGAACCAACTCCTGAAAATGAATCGACTCCTGATCCTGAACCGGGACCTGAACCTGAACCGTGTCCTGATCCTGAACCGAATCCTGATCCTGAACCTGGTCCTGATCCTGAACCAACTCCTGATCCTGAAGCGACTCCTGATCCTGAACCGTGTCCTGATCCTGAACCGGGTCCTGATCCTGAACCGACTCCTGATCCTGAACCGACACCTGATCCTGAACCGGGTCCTGATCCTGAATCGGGTCCTGATCCTGAACCAACTCCTGATCCTGAACCGGGTCCTGATCATGAACTGAATCTTGATCCTGAACCGGATCCTAATCCTGAAATGCGTCCTGATCCTGAACCGGGTCCTGATACTGAACCAACTCCTGATCCTGAACCAACTCATGATCCTGAACCGGGTCCTGATCCTGAACTGGATCTTCATCCTGAACCGGATCCTGACCTGAACCGGGTCCTGATCCTGAACCGAATCCTGATCCTGAACCGGGTCCTGATCCTGACCAACTCCTGATCCTCAACCAACTCCTGATCCTGAACCGGATCGTAATCCTGAACCGGGTCCTGATCCTGAACCGGGTCCTGATCCTGAAATGAGTCCTGATCCTGAACGAACTCCTGATCCTGAACAGGTCCTGATCCTGAAATGGGTCCTGATCCTGAACCAACTCCTGATCCTGAATAGGGTGCTGATCCTGAACCAACTCCTGATCCTGAACCAACTCCAGATCCTGAACGGGGTCCTGATCCTGAACCGACTCCTGATCCTGCACCGGGTCCTGATTCTGAACCGCGTCCTGATGCTGAACCAACTCCTGATCCTGAACCAACTCCTGATCTTGAACCGGGTACTGATCCTGAACTGGGTCATGATCCTGAACTGGATCCTGACCTGAACTGGGTCCTGATCCTGAATCGGATCCTGATCCTGAAATAAGTCCTCATCCTTCACCAGATCCTAATCCTGAACTGGATCATAATCTGAACTGTGTCCTGATTCTGAACCAACTCCTGAACCTAAATCGGGTCCTGATCCTGAACCAACTCCTGAGCCTGAACCGGGTCCTGATCCTGAACCAACTCCTGATCCTGAACCGGGTCCTGATCCTGAACCGGGTCCTGATCCTGAACCAACTCCTGATCCTGAACTTGGATCTGATCCTGAAATGAGTCCTGATCCTGCACCAGATCCTGATCCTGACCAACACCTGATCCTGAAACGACTCCTGATCCTGCACAGGATCATGATCTTGAATTGGGTTCTGATCCTGAACCAACTCCTGATCTTGAACCGGGTCCTGTTCCTGAACCGTGTCCTGATCCTGACAAACTCCTGATCCTGAACCGACTCCTGATCCTGCACAGGATCCTGATCCTGAATTGGGTCCTGATCCTGAACCAACTCCTGATCTTGAACCGGGTCCTGATCCTGAACCGGGTCCTGATCCTGAACCAACTCCTGAACTTGAACCGGGAACTGATCCTGAAATGAGTCCTGATCCTGCACCAGATCCTGATCTGAACTGGGTTCTCATCCTGAACCAACTCCTGAACCTGAATCGTGTCCTGATCATGAAGCAACTCCTGATCCTGGAGCAACTCCTGATCCTGAACCAACTCCTGATCCTGAACCAACTCTTGATAATGAAACGGATCCTGATCCTGAAACAACTCCTGATCCTGAACCGGGTCCTGACCCTGAACCGGATCCTGATCATGAACTAACTCCTGGTAATGAAACGGGTCCTGATCCTGAACCAACGCTTGAACCTGAACCGGGTCCTGATCCTGAAAAGGTGCTGACCCTGAATCTGGTCCTGATCTGAACTGACTCCTGATCCTGAACTGGATTCTGATCTTGAACCATGTCCTGATCCTGAATCGGGTCCTGATCTTGATCCGGCTACTGATCCTGAACCGGGTACTGATCCTGAACCTACTCATGATCGTGAACCAGATCCTGATCCTGAAATGGGTCCTGATCCTGAATCGTTTCCTGATCCTGAATCGGGTCCGGATCTGAACCGGGTCCTGATCCTGAAATGGGTCCTGATCCTGAAAGGTCCTGATCCTGAACCGGATTCTGATCCTGAACCGGGACATGATCCTGAAAAGTTCGATCCTGAATCTGGTGCTGATCTGAACCGACTCCTGATCCTGAACTGGATTCTGATCCTGAACCATGTCCTGATCCTGAATCGGGTCCTGATCTTGATCCGGCTCTTGATCCTGAACTGGGTCCTGATCCTGAACAGGATCCTGATCCTGAAATGGGTACTGATCCTGAACCGACTCCTGATCCTGAACCGGCTCCTGATCCTCAACCGAATCCTGATCCTGAAATGCGTTCTGATACTGAACCGACTCCTGATCCTGAACCGGGCCCTGATCCTGAAACGGGACCTGATCGTGAACCGGGCCCTGATCCTGAAATTGGTCCTGATCCAGAACTGGGTCCTGATCCTGATTCGGCTCCTGATCCTGATCCGGGCCCTGATCCTGAACTGTGTCCTGATCCTGAACCGGGTCCTGATCCTGAAATGTGTCCTGATTCTGAACCAACTCCTGATCCTGAACCAACTCCTGATCGTGAACCATATCCTGATCCTGAAATGGGTCCTGATCCTGAATCGTTTCCTGATCCTGAATCGGGTCTGGATCTGAACCGGGTCCTGATCCTGAAATGGGTCCTGATCCTGAAAGGTCCTGATCCTGACCCGGATTCTGAACCTGAACCGGGACATGATCCTGAAAAGGTCGATCCTGAATCTGGTCCTGATCTGAACCGACTCCTGATCCTGAACTGGATTCTGATCCTGAACCATGTCCTGATCCTGAATCGGGTCCTGATCTTGATCCGGCTCCTGATCCTGAACTGGGTCCTGATCCTGAACAGGATCCTGATCCTGATATGGGTACTGATCCTGCACCGACTCCTATTCCTGAACCGGGTCCTGATCCTCAACCGGATCCTGATCCTGAAATGCGTCCTGATCCTGAACCGACTCCTGATCCTGAACTGGGCCCTGATCCTGAAACGGGACCTGATCTTGAACCGGGTCCTGATCCTGAAATGGGTCCTGATGCTGAACCAACTCCTGATCCTAAACCAACTCCTGATCTTGAACCGGGTACTGATCCTGAACAGGGTCATGATCCTGAACTGGATCCTGACCTGAACTGGGTCCGGATCCTGAATCGGATCCTGATCCTGAAATAAGTCCTCTCCTTCACCAGATCCTAATCCTGAACTGGATCATAATCTGAACTGTGTCCTGATTCTGAACCAACTCCTGATCCTGAACCTGGTCCTGATCCTGAATCGGGTCCTGATCCTGAACCAACTCCTGATCCTGAACCGGGTCCTGATCATGAACTGGGTCTTGATCCTGAACCGGATCCTAATCCTGAAATGCGTCCTGATCCTGAATCGGGTCCTGATACTGAACCAACTCCTGATCCTGAACCAACTCATGATCCTGAACCGGGTCCTGATCCTGAACTGAATGTTCATCCTGAACCGGATCCTGACCCAAACCGGGTCCTGATCCTGAACCGGATCCTGATCCTGAACCGGGTCCTGATCCTGACCAACTCCTGATCCTCAACCAACTCCGGATCCTGAACCGGATCGTGATCCTGAACCGGGTCCTGATCCTGAACCGGGTCCTGATCCTGAAATGTGTCCTGATCCTGAACCAACTCCTGATCCTGAACCGACTGCTGATCCTGAAATGCGTCCTGATCCTGAACCGACTCCTGATCCTGAACCGGGCCCTGGTCCTGAAACGGGACCTGATCTTGAACCGGGTCCTGATCCTGAAATGGGTCCTGATCCAGAACTGGGTCCTGATCCTGATCCGGCTCCTGATCCTGATCCGGGCTCTGATCCTGAACTGTGTCCTGATCCTGAACCAACTCCTGATCTTGAACAGGGAACTGATCCTGAAATGAGTCCTGATCCTGCACCAGATCCTGATCTGAACTGGGTTCTCATCCTGAACCAACACCTGAAACTGAATCGACTCCTGATCCTGAACCGGGACCTGATCCTGAACCGACTCCTGATCCTGAACCGGGTCCTGATCCTGAACTGGGTCCTTATCCGGAACCGGGTCCTGATCCTGAACCGAATCCTGATCCTGAACCTGGTCCTGATCCTGAACCAACTCCTGATCCTGAAGAGACTCCTGATCCTGAACCGGGTCCTGAACCGACTCCTTACCCTGAACCAACTCCTGATCCTGAACCGGGTCCTCGTCCTGAAACAAGTCCTGATCCTGAACCGACTCCTAATCCTGAACCGGGTCCTGATGCTGAACCGGGTCCTGATCCTGAACCGGGTGCTGTTCCTGAACCGACTCTTGTTCCTGAACCAGGTCCTGATGCCGACCAACTCCTGATCCTGAACAGACTCCTGATCCTGCACTGGATCCTGATCCTGAATTGGGTCCTGATACTGAACCAACTCCTGATCTTGAACCGGGTCCTGATCCTGAACCGGGTCCTGATTCTGAACCGGGTCCTGATCCTGAACCGACTCCTGATCCTGAACCGTGTCCTGATCCTGACCAACTCCTGATCCTGAACCGACTCCTGATCCTGCACAGGATCCTGATCCTGAATTGGGTCCTGATCCTGAACCAACTCCTGATCTTGAACCGGGTCCTGATCCTGAACCGGGTCCTGATCCTGAACCAACTCCTGATCTTGAACCCGGAACTGATCCTGAAATGAGTCCTGATCCTGCACCAGATCCTGATCTGAACTGGGTTCTCATCCTGAACCAACTCCTGAACCTGAATCGTGTCCTGATCATGAACCAACTCCTGATCCTGGAGCAACTCCTGATCCTGAACCAACTCCTGATCCTGAACCAACTCTTGATAATGAAACGGATCCTGATCCTGAACCGGGTCCTGATCCTGAACCAACTCCTGATCCTGAAGAGACTGCTGATCCTGAACCGGGTCCTGAACCGACTCCTTACCCTGAACCAACTCCTGATCCTGAACCGGGTCCTGGTCGTGAACCAAGTCCTGATCCTGAACCGACTCCTAATCCTGAACCGGGACCTGATGCTGAACCGGGTCCTGATCCTGAACCGGGTGCTGTTCCTGAACCGACTCTTGTTCCTGAACCAGGTCCTGATGCTGACCAACTCCTGATCCTGAACAGACTCCTGATCCTGCACTGGATCCTGATCCTGAATTGGGTCCTGATACTGAACCAACTCCTGATCTTGAACCGGGTCCTGATCCTGAACCGGGTCCTGATTCTGAACCGGGTCCTGATCCTGAACCGACTCCTGATCCTGAACCGTGTCCTGATCCTGACCAACTCCTGATCCTGAACCGACTCCTGATCCTCCACCGGATCCTGATCCTGAATTTGGTCCTGATCCTGAACCAACTCCTGATCTTGAACCGGGTCCTGATCCTGAACCGGGTCCTGATCCTGAACCAACTCCTGATCTTGAACCCGGAACTGATACTGAAATGAGTCCTGATCCTGCACCAGATCCTGATCTGAACTGGGTTCTCATCCTGAAGCAACTCCTGAACCTGAATCGTGTCCTGATCATGAACCAACTCCTGATCCTGGAGCAACTCCTGATCCTGAACCAACTCCTGATCCTGAACCAACTCTTGATAATGAAACGGATCCTGATCCTGAACCGGGTCCTGACCCTGAACCGGATCCTAATCATGAACTAACTCCTGGTAATGAAACGGGTCCTGATCCTGAACCGGATCCTGATCCTGAACTGGATCCTGATCTGAACTGGGTCCTGATCCTGAAGCAAATCTTGATCCTGAACCGGGTCCGGATCCTGACCAGCTCCTGATCCTGAACCAACTCCTGATCCTGAACTGGTTCCTGATCCCGAACCGGGTCCTGACCCTGAACCGACTCCTGATCCTGCACCAGGTACTGATCCTGAATTGTGTCCTGATCCTGATCCAACTCCTGATCTTGAACCGGGTCCTGATCCTGAACCGGATCCTGATCCTGAACCAACTCCTGATCCTGAACCAACTCCTGATCCTGAACCGGGTCCTGATCTTGACCAACTCCTGATCCTGAACCGGATCGTGATCCTGAACCGGGTCCAGATCCTGAACCGGATCCTGATGTGAACTGGGTCCTGATCCTGAACCAACTCCTGAACCTGAACCTGATCCTGATGTGAACAGGGTCCTGATCCTGACCAACTCCTTATCCAGAACCGGATCCTGATGTGAACTGGGTACTGATCCTGAACCAACTCCTGATCCTGAACCGGATCGTGATCATGAACCGTGTCTTGACCCTGAACCAGGTCCTGATCCTGAACCAAATCCTGATCCTGAACCGGTTCCGGATCCTGAACCGGGTCCTGATCCTGAACCAACTCCTGATCCTGCACCGACTCCTAATCCTGAACCGGGTCCTGATCCTGAACCTGATCCTGATGTGAACAGGGTCCTGATCCTGAACCAACTCCTGATCCTGAACCGGATCGTGATCATGAACCGTGTCTTGACCCTGAACCAGGTCCTGATCCTGAACCAACTCCTGATCCTGAACCGGTTCCTGATCCTGAACCGGGTCCTGATCGTGAACCAACTCCTGATCCTGCAGCGACTCCTAATCCTGAACCGGGTCCTGATCCTGAACCGGGTCCTGATCCTGAACCGGGTCCTGATCCTGAACCGTGTCCTGATCCTGCCCAACTCCTGATCCTGAACCGACTCCTGACCTTGTACATGATCCTGATCCTGAATTGGGTCCTGATCCTGAACCAACTCCTGATCTTGAACCGGGTCCTGATCCTGAACCGGGTCCTGATCCAGAACCAACTCCTGATCTTGAACCGGGAACTGATCCTGCAATGAGTCCTGATCCTGCACCAGGTCCTGATCTGAACTGGGTTCTCATCCTGAACCAACTCCTGAAACTGAATCGACTCCTGATCCTGAACCGGGACCTGATCCTGAACCGACTCCTGAAACTGAATCGGGTCCTGATCCTGAACTGGGTCCTTATCCTGAACCGGGTCCTGATCCTGGACCGAATCCTGATCCTGAACCTGGTCCTGATCCTGAACCAACTCCTGATCCGGAAGCGACTCCTGATCCTGAACCGTGTCCTGATCCTGAACCGGGTCCTGATCCTGACCCGGGTCCTGATCCTGACCAACTCCTGATCCTGAACCGACTCCTGATCCTGCACCGGATCCTGATCCTGAATTGGGTCATGATCATGAACCAACTCCTGATCTTGAACCGGGTACTGATCCTGAAATGAGTCCTGATTCTGCACCAGATTCTAATCCTGAACTGGATCCTGATCTGAACTGGGTCCTCATCCTGAATCAACTCCTGAACCTGAACCGGGTCCTGATCCTGAACCAACTCCTGATCCTGCACCGGGTACTGATCCTGAATTGGGTCCTGATCCTGATCCAACTCCTGATCTTGAACCGGGTCCTGATCCTGAACCGGATCCTGATCCTGAACCAACTCCTGATCCTGAAACAACTCCTGAACCTGAACCGGCTCCTGATCCTGGAGCAACTCCTGATCCTGAACCAACTCCTGATCCTGAACCAACTCTTGATAATGAAACGGATCCTGATCCTGAACCGGGTCCTGACCCTGATCCGGATCCTGATCATGAACTAACTCCTGGTAATGAAACGGGTCCTGATACTGAACCAACGCTTCAACCTGAACCGGGTCCTGATCCTGAACCGGATCCTGATCCTGAACTGGATCCTGATCTGAACTGGGTCCTGATCCTGAAGCAAATCTTGATCCTGTACCGTGTCCGGATCCTGACCAACTCCTGATCCTGAACCAACTCCTGATCCTGAACTGGGTCCTGATCCCGAACCGGGTCCTGACCCTGAACCGACTCCTGATCCTGCACCGGGTACTGATCCTGAATTGGGTCCTGATCCTGATCCAACATCCTGATCTTGAACCGGGTCCTGATCCTGAACCGGATCCTGATCCTGAACCAACTCCTGATCTTGAAACAACTCCTGAACCTGAACCGGCTTCTGATCCTGGAGCAACTCCTGATCCTGAACCAACTCATGATCCTGAACTGGATCTTCATCCTGAACCGGATCCTGACCTGAACCGGGTCCTGATCCTGATCCGGATCCTGATCCTGAACCGGGTCCTGATCCTGACGAACTCCTGATCCTCAACCAACTCCTGATCCTGAACCGGATCGTGATCCTGAACCGGGTCCTGATCCTGAACCGGGTCCTGATCCTGAAATGAGTCCTGATCCTGAACGAACTCCTGATCCTGAACCAGGTCCTGATCCTGAAATGGGTCCTGATCCTGAACCAACTCCTGATCCTGAACAGGGTGCTGATCCTGAACCAACCCCTGATCCTGAACCAACTCCAGATCCTGAACGGGGTCCTGATACTGAACGGGGTCCTGATCCTGAACCGACTCCTGATCCTGCACCGGGTCCTGATCCTGAACCGGGTCCTGATGCTGAACCAACTCCTGATCCTGAACCAACTCCTGATCTTGAACCGGGTACTGATCCTGAACAGGGTCATGATCCTGAACTGGATCCTGACCTGAACTGGGTCCGGATCCTGAATCGGATCCTGATCCTGAAATAAGTCCTCTCCTTCACCAGATCCTAATCCTGAACTGGATCATAATCTGAACTGTGTCCTGATTCTGAACCAACTCCTGATCCTGAACCTGGTCCTGATCCTGAATCGGGTCCTGATCCTGAACCAACTCCTGATCCTGAACCGGGTCCTGATCATGAACTGGGTCTTGATCCTGAACCGGATCCTAATCCTGAAATGCGTCCTGATCCTGAACCGGGTCCTGATACTGAACCAACTCCTGATCCTGAACCAACTCATGATCCTGAACCGGGTCCTGATCCTGAACTGAATGTTCATCCTGAACCGGATCCTGACCCAAACCGGGTCCTGATCCTGAACCGGATCCTGATCCTGAACCGGGTCCTGATCCTGACCAACTCCTGATCCTCAACCAACTCGTGATCCTGAACCGGATCGTGATCCTGAACCGGGTCCTGATCCTGAACCGGGTCCTGATCCTGAAATGAGTCCTGATTCTGAACGAACTCCTGATCCTGAACCAGGTCCTGATCCTGAAATGGGTCCTGATCCTGAACCAACTCCTGATCCTGAACAGGGTGCTGATCCTGAACCAACTCCTGATCCTGAAACAACTCCAGATCCTGAACGGAGTCCTTATCCTGAACGGGGTCCTGATCCTGAACCGACTCCTGATCCAGCACCCGGGTCCTGATCCTGAACCGGGTCCTGATGCTGAACCAACTCCTGATCCTGAACCAACTCCTGATCTTGAACCGGGTACTGATCCTGAACTGGGTCATGATCCTGAACTGCATACAGACCTGAACTGGGTCTTGATCCTGAATCGGATCCTGATCCTGAAATAAGTCCTCATCCTTCACCAGATCCTAATCCTGAACTGGATCATAATCTGAACTGTGTCCTGATTCTGAACCAACTCCTGAACCTGAATCGGGTCCTGATCCTGAACTAACTCCTGAGCCTGAACCGGGTCCTGATCCTGAACCAACTCCTGATACTGAACCGACTCCTGATCCTGAACCGGGTCCTGATCCTGACCCGGGTTCTGATCCTGACCAACTCCTGATCCTGAACCGACTCCTGATCCAGCACCGGATCCTGATCCTGAATTGGGTCCTGATCATGAACCAACTCCTGATCTTGAACCGTGTAATGATCCTGAAATGAGTCCTGATTCTGCACCAGATCATAATCCTGAACTGGATCCTGATCTGAACTGGGTCCTCATCCTGAATCAACTCCTGAACCTGAACCAACTCCTGATCCTGAACCGGGTCCTGAACTGGGTCCTGATCCTGAACCGGATCCTGATCCTGAACCAACTCCTGATCCTGAACCGGGTCCTGATCCTGACCAACTCCTGGTCCTGAACCAGATCGTGATCCTGAAACGGGTCCTGATCCTGAACCGGATCCTGATGCGAACTGGGTCCTGATCCTGAACCAACTCCTGAACCTGAACCGGATCCTGATGTGAACTGGGTCCTGATCCTGACCAACTCCTTATCCCGAACCGGATCTGATGTGAACTGGGTCCTGATCCTGAACCAACTCCTGATCCTGAACTGAATCGTGATCCTGAACCGGGTCCTGATCTTGAACCGGGTCCTGATCCTGAACCGACTCCTGATCCTGAACCGACTCCTGATCCTGAACCGGGTCCTGATCTTGAACCGTGTCCTGATCCTGAACCAACTCCTGATCCTGAACCTGGTCCTGATCCTGAACCGGGACCTGATCCTGAACCAACTCCTGATCCTGAACCGGGTCCTGATCCTGAACCGACTCCTGATCCTGAACCGGGTCCTGATCCCGAACCAAGTCCTGATCCTGAACCGACTCCTAATCCTGAACCGGGTCCTGATCCTGAACCGACACTTGATCCTGAACCAGGTCCTAATGCTGACCAACTCCTGATCCTGAACCGACTCCTGATCCTGCACCGGATCCTGATCCTGAATTGGGTCCTGATACAGAACCAACTCCTGATCTTGAACCGGGTCCTGATCCTGAACCGGGTCCTGATCCTGAACCAACTCCTGATCCTGAACCGGGTCCTGATTCTGAACCGGGTCCTGATCCTGAACCGACTCCTGATCCTGAACCGTGTCCTGATCCTGACCAACTCCTGATCCTGAACCGACTCCTGATCCTGCACCGGATCCTGATCCTGAATTTGGTCCTGATCCTGAACCAACTCCTGATCTTGAACCGGGTCCTGATCCTGAACCGAGTCCTGATCCTGAACCAACTCCTGATCTTGAACCCGGAACTGATCCTGAAATGAGTCCTGATCCTGCACCTGATCCTGATCTGAACTGGGTTCTCATCCTGAACCAACTCCTGAACCTGAATCGTGTCCTGATCATGAACCAACTCCTGATCCTGGAGCAACTCCTGATCCTGAACCAACTCCTGATCCTGAACCAACTCTTGATAATGAAACGGATCCTGATCCTGAACCGGGTCCTGACCCTGAACCGGATCCTGATTATGAACTAATGCCTGGTAATGAAATGGGGCCTGATCCTGCAGCAAATCTTGATCCTGAACCGGGTCCGGATTCTGACCAACACCTGATCCTGAACCAACTCCTGATCCTGAACTGAGTCCTGATCCCGAACCGGGTCCTGACCCTGAACCGACTCCTGTTCCTGCACCGGGTACTGATCCTGAATTGGGTCCTGATCCTGATCCAACTCCTGATCTTGAACCGGGTCCTGATCCTGAACCGGATCCTGATCCTGAACCAACTCCTGATCCTGAACCAACTCCTGATCCTGAACCGGGTCCTGATCTTGACCAACTCCTGATCCTGAACCGGATCGTGATCCTGAACCGGGTCCTGATCCTGAACCGGATCCTGATGTGAACTGGGTCCTGATCCTGAACCAACTCCTGAACCTGAACCGGATCCTGATGTGAACTGGGTCCTGATCCTGACCAACTCCTTATCCAGAACCGGATCCTGATGTGAACTGGGTCCTGATCCTGAACCAACTCCTGATCCTGAACCGGATCGTGATCATGAACCGTGTCTTGACCCTGAACCGGGTCCTGATCCTGATCCAACTCTTGATCCTGAACCGGTTCCTGATCCTGAACCGGGTCCTGATCCTGAACCAACTCCTGATCCTGCACCGACTCCTAATCCTGAACCGGGTCCTGATCCTGAACCGGGTCCTGATCCTGAACCGTGTCCTGATCCTGCCCAACTCCTGACCTGAACCGACTCCTGACTTTGCACAGGATCCTGATCCTGAATTGGGTCCTGATCCTGAACCAACTCCTGATCTTGAACCGGGTCCTGATCCTGAACCGGGTCCTGATCCTGAACCAACTCCTGATCTTGAATCGGGATCTGATCCTGAAATGAGTCCTGATCCTGCACCAGATCCTGATCTGAACTGGGTTCTCATCCTGAACCAACTCCTGAAACTGAATCGACTCCTGATCCTGAACCGGGACCTGATCCTGAACCGACTCCTGAACCTGAACCGGGTCCTGATCCTGAACTGGGTCCTTATTCTGAACCGTGTCCTGATCCTGAACCGAATCCTGATCCTGAACCTGGTCCTGATCCTGAACCAACTCCTGATCCTGAAGCGACTCCTGATCCTGAACCGTGTCCTGATCCTGAACCGGGTCCTGATCCTGAACCGACTCCTGATCCTGAACCGGGTCCTGATCTTGAACCAGGTCCTGATCCTGAACCAACTCCTGATCCTGAACCTGGTCCTGATCCTGAATCGGGTCCTGATCCTGAACCGACTCCTGATCCTGCACCCGGGTCCTGATCCTGAACCGGGTCCTGATGCTGAACCAACTCCTGATCCTGAACCAACTCCTGATCTTGAACCGGGTACTGATCCTGAACTGGGTCATGATCCTGAACTGCATACTGACCTGAACTGGGTCCTGATCCTGAATCGGATCCTGTTCCTGAAATAAGTCCTCATCCTTCACCAGATCCTAATCCTGAACTGGATCATAATCTGAACTGTGTCCTGATTCTGAACCAACTCCTGAACCTGAATCGGGTCCTGATCCTGAACTAACTCCTGAGCCTGAACCGGGTCCTGATCCTGAACCAACTCCTGATACTGAACCGACTCCTGATCCTGAACCGGGTCCTGATCCTGACCCGGGTCCTGATCCTGACCAACTCCTGATCCTGAACCGACTCCTGATCCTGCACCGGATCCTGATCCTGAATTGGGTCCTGATCATGAACCAACTCCTGATCTTGAACCGGGTACTGATCCTGAAATGAGTCCTGATTCTGCACCAGATCCTAATCCTGAACTGGATCCTGATCTGAACTGAGTCCTCATCCTGAATCAACTCCTGAACCTGAATCGGGTCCCGATCCTGAACCAAATCCTGATCCTGAAACAACTCCTGAACCTGAACCGGTTCCTGAACCTGAACCGACTCCTGATCCTGAACCGGATCCTGATCCTGAACCAGATCCTGACCTTAACCGGCTCCTGATCCTGAACCGGATCCTGAACTGGGTACTGATCCTGAACCGGATCCTGATCCTGAACCAACTCCTGATCCTGAACCGGGTCCTGATCCTGACCAACTCCTGGTCCTGAACCGGATCGTGATCCTGAAACGGGTCCTGATCCTGAACCGGATCCTGATGCGAACTGGGTCCTGATCCTGAACCAACTCCTGAACCTGAACCGGATCCTGATGTGAACTGGGTCCTGATCCTGACCAACTCCTTATCCCGAACCGGATCTGATGTGAACTGGGTCCTGATCCTGAACCAACTCCTGATCCTGAACTGAATCGTGATCCTGAACCGGGTCCTGATCTTGAACCGGGTCCTGATCCTGAACCGACTCCTGATCCTGAACCGACGCCTGATCCTGAACCGGGTCCTGATCTTGAACCGTGTCCTGATCCTGAACCAAATCCTGATCCTGAACCTGGTCCTGATCCTGAACCGGGACCTGATCCTGAACCAACTCCTGATCATGAACCGGGTCCTGATCCTGAACCGACTCCTGATCCTGAACCGGGTCCTGATCCCGAACCAAGTCCTGATCCTCAACCGACTCCTAATCCTGAACCGGGTCCTGATCCTGAACCGACTCCTGATCCTGAACCGTGTCCTGATCCTGACCAACTCCTGATCCTGAACCGACTCCTGATCCTGCACCGGATCCTGATCCTGAATTTGGTCCTGATCCTGAACCAACTCCTGATCTTGAACCGGGTCCTGATCCTGAACCGAGTCCTGATCCTGAACCAACTCCTGATCTTGAACCCGGAACTGATCCTGAAATGAGTCCTGATCCTGCACCTGATCCTGATCTGAACTGGGTTCTCATCCTGAACCAACTCCTGAACCTGAATCGTGTCCTGATCATGAACCAACTCCTGATCCTGGAGCAACTCCTGATCCTGAACCAACTCCTGATCCTGAACCAACTCTTGATAATGAAACGGATCCTGATCCTGAACCGGGTCCTGACCCTGAACCGGATCCTGATTATGAACTAATGCCTGGTAATGAAACGGGGCCTGATCCTGCAGCAAATCTTGATCCTGAACCGGGTCCGGATTCTGACCAACACCTGATCCTGAACCAACTCCTGATCCTGAACTGAGTCCTGATCCCGAACCGGGTCCTGACCCTGAACCGACTCCTGTTCCTGCACCGGGTACTGATCCTGAATTGGGTCCTGATCCTGATCCAACTCCTGATCTTGAACCGGGTCCTGATCCTGAACCGGATCCTGATCCTGAACCAACTCCTGATCCTGAACCAACTCCTGATCCTGAACCGGGTCCTGATCTTCACCAACTCCTGATCCTGAACCGGATCGTGATCCTGAACCGGGTCCTGATCCTGAAACGGATCCTGATGTGAACTGGGTCCTGATCCTGAACCAACTCCTGAACCTGAACCGGATCCTGATGTGAACTGGGTCCTGATCCTGACCAACTCCTTATCCAGAACCGGATCCTGATGTGAACTGGGTCCTGATCCTGAACCAACTCCTGATCCTGAACCGGATCGTGATCATGAACCGTGTCTTGACCCTGAACCGGGTCCTGATCCTGATCCAACTCTTGATCCTGAACCGGTTCCTGATCCTGAACCGGGTCCTGATCCTGAACCAACTCCTGATCCTGCACCGACTCCTAATCCTGAACCGGGTCCTGATCCTGAACCGGGTCCTGATCCTGAACCGTGTCCTGATCCTGCCCAACTCCTGACCTGAACCGACTCCTGACTTTGCACAGGATCCTGATCCTGAATTGGGTCCTGATCCTGAACCAACTCCTGATCTTGAACCGGGTCCTGATCCTGAACCGGGTCCTGATCCTGAACCAACTCCTGATCTTGAACCGGGATCTGATCCTGAAATGAGTCCTGATCCTGCACCAGATCCTGATCTGAACTGGGTTCTCATCCTGAACCAACTCCTGAAACTGAATCGACTCCTGATCCTGAACCGGGACCTGATCCTGAACCGACTCCTGAACCTGAACCGGGTCCTGATCCTGAACTGGGTCCTTATTCTGAACCGTGTCCTGATCCTGAACCGAATCCTGATCCTGAACCTGGTCCTGATCCTGAACCAACTCCTGATCCTGAAGCGACTCCTGATCCTGAACCGTGTCCTGATCCTGAACCGGGTCCTGATCCTGAACCGACTCCTGATCCTGAACCGGGTCCTGATCTTGAACCAGGTCCTGATCCTGAACCAACTCCTGATCCTGAACCTGGTCCTGATCCTGAATCGGGTCCTGATCCTGAACCGACTCCTGATCCTGCACCCGGGTCCTGATCCTGAACCGGGTCCTGATGCTGAACCAACTCCTGATCCTGAACCAACTCCTGATCTTGAACCGGGTACTGATCCTGAACTGGGTCATGATCCTGAACTGCATACTGACCTGAACTGGGTCCTGATCCTGAATCGGATCCTGATCCTGAAATAAGTCCTCATCCTTCACCAGATCCTAATCCTGAACTGGATCATAATCTGAACTGTGTCCTGATTCTGAACCAACTCCTGAACCTGAATCGGGTCCTGATCCTGAACTAACTCCTGAGCCTGAACCGGGTCCTGATCCTGAACCAACTCCTGATCCTGCACCGACTCCTAATCCTGAACCGGGTCCTGATCCTGAACCGGGTCCTGATCCTGAACCGTGTCCTGATCCTGCCCAACTCCTGACCTGAACCGACTCCTGACTTTGCACAGGATCCTGATCCTGAATTGGGTCCTGATCCTGAACCAACTCCTGATCTTGAACCGGGATCTGATCCTGAAATGAGTCCTGATCCTGCACCAGATCCTGATCTGAACTGGGTTCTCATCCTGAACCAACTCCTGAAACTGAATCGACTCCTGATCCTGAACCGGGACCTGATCCTGAACCGACTCCTGAACCTGAACCGGGTCCTGATCCTGAACTGGGTCCTTATTCTGAACCGTGTCCTGATCCTGAATCGAATCCTGATCCTGAACCGGGTCCTGATCCTGAACCAACTCCTGATCCTGAAGCGAATCCTGATCCTGAACCGTGTCCTGATCCTGAACCGGGTCCTGATCCTGAACCGACTCCTGATCCTGAACCGGGTCCTGATCTTGAACCAGGTCCTGATCCTGAACCAACTCCTGATCCTGAACCTGGTCCTGATCCTGAATCGGGTCCTGATCCTGAACCGACTCCTGATCCTGCACCCGGGTCCTGATCCTGAACCGGGTCCTGATGCTGAACCAACTCCTGATCCTGAACCAACTCCTGATCTTGAACCGGGTACTGATCCTGAACTGGGTCATGATCCTGAACTGCATACTGACCTGAACTGGGTCCTGATCCTGAATCGGATCCTGATCCTGAAATAAGTCCTCATCCTTCACCAGATCCTAATCCTGAACTGGATCATAATCTGAACTGTGTCCTGATTCTGAACCAACTCCTGAACCTGAATCGGGTCCTGATCCTGAACTAACTCCTGAGCCTGAACCGGGTCCTGATCCTGAACCAACTCCTGATACTGAACCGACTCCTGATCCTGAACCGGGTCCTGATCCTGACCCGGGTCCTGATCCTGACCAACTCCTGATCCTGAACCGACTCCTGATCCTGCACCGGATCCTGATCCTGAATTGGGTCCTGATCATGAACCAACTCCTGATCTTGAACCGGGTACTGATCCTGAAATGAGTCCTGATTCTGCACCAGATCCTAATCATGAACTGGATCCTGATCTGAACTGGGTCCTCATCCTGAATCAACTCCTGAACCTGAATCGGGTCCCGATCCTGAACCAAATCCTGATCCTGAAACAACTCCTGAACCTGAACCGGTTCCTGATCCTGAACCGACTCCTGATCCTGAACCGGATCCTGATCCTGAACCAGATCCTGACCTTAACCGGCTCCTGATCCTGAACCGGATCCTGAACTGGGTCCTGATCCTGAACCGGATCCTGATCCTGAACCAACTCCTGATCCTGAACCGGGTCCTGATCCTGACCAACTCCTGGTCCTGAACCGGATCGTGATCCTGAAACGGGTCCTGATCCTGAACCGGATCCTGATGCGAACTGGGTCCTGATCCTGAACCAACTCCTGAACCTGAACCGGATCCTGATGTGAACTGGGTCCTGATCCTGACCAACTCCTTATCCCGAACCGGATCTGATGTGAACTGGGTCCTGATCCTGAACCAACTCCTGATCCTGAACTGAATCGTGATCCTGAACCGGGTCCTGATCTTGAACCGGGTCCTGATCCTGAACCGACTCCTGATCCTGAACCGGGTCCTGATCCTGAACCGACTCCTGATCCTGAACCGGGTCCTGATCCCGAACCAAGTCCTGATCCTCAACCGACTCCTAATCCTGAACCGGGTCCTGATCCTGAACCGACACTTGATCCTGAACCAGGTCCTGATGCTGACCAACTCCTGATCCTGAACCGACGCCTGATCCTGAACCGGGTCCTGATCTTGAACCGTGTCCTGATCCTGAACCAAATCCTGATCCTGAACCTGGTCCTGATCCTGAACCGGGACCTGATCCTGAACCAACTCCTGATCATGAACCGGGTCCTGATCCTGAACCGACTCCTGATCCTGAACCGGGTCCTGATCCCGAACCAAGTCCTGATCCTCAACCGACTCCTAATCCTGAACCGGGTCCTGATCCTGAACCGACTCCTGATCCTGAACCGTGTCCTGATCCTGACCAACTCCTGATCCTGAACCGACTCCTGATCCTGCACCGGATCCTGATCCTGAATTTGGTCCTGATCCTGAACCAACTCCTGATCTTGAACCGGGTCCTGATCCTGAACCGAGTCCTGATCCTGAACCAACTCCTGATCTTGAACCCGGAACTGATCCTGAAATGAGTCCTGATCCTGCACCTGATCCTGATCTGAACTGGGTTCTCATCCTGAACCAACTCCTGAACCTGAATCGTGTCCTGATCATGAACCAACTCCTGATCCTGGAGCAACTCCTGATCCTGAACCAACTCCTGATCCTGAACCAACTCTTGATAATGAAACGGATCCTGATCCTGATCCGGGTCCTGACCCTGAACCGGATCCTGATTATGAACTAATGCCTGGTAATGAAACGGGGCCTGATCCTGCAGCAAATCTTGATCCTGAACCGGGTCCGGATTCTGACCAACACCTGATCCTGAACCAACTCCTGATCCTGAACTGAGTCCTGATCCCGAACCGGGTCCTGACCCTGAACCGACTCCTGTTCCTGCACCGGGTACTGATCCTGAATTGGGTCCTGATCCTGATCCAACTCCTGATCTTGAACCGGGTCCTGATCCTGAACCGGATCCTGATCCTGAACCAACTCCTGATCCTGAACCAACTCCTGATCCTGAACCGGGTCCTGATCTTCACCAACTCCTGATCCTGAACCGGATCGTGATCCTGAACCGGGTCCTGATCCTGAAACGGATCCTGATGTGAACTGGGTCCTGATCCTGAACCAACTCCTGAACCTGAACCGGATCCTGATGTGAACTGGGTCCTGATCCTGACCAACTCCTTATCCAGAACCGGATCCTGATGTGAACTGGGTCCTGATCCTGAACCAACTCCTGATCCTGAACCGGATCGTGATCATGAACCGTGTCTTGACCCTGAACCGGGTCCTGATCCTGATCCAACTCTTGATCCTGAACCGGTTCCTGATCCTGAACCGGGTCCTGATCCTGAACCAACTCCTGATCCTGCACCGACTCCTAATCCTGAACCGGGTCCTGATCCTGAACCGGGTCCTGATCCTGAACCGTGTCCTGATCCTGCCCAACTCCTGACCTGAACCGACTCCTGACTTTGCACAGGATCCTGATCCTGAATTGGGTCCTGATCCTGAACCAACTCCTGATCTTGAACCGGGTCCTGATCCTGAACCGGGTCCTGATCCTGAACCAACTCCTGATCTTGAACCGGGATCTGATCCTGAAATGAGTCCTGATCCTGCACCAGATCCTGATCTGAACTGGGTTCTCATCCTGAACCAACTCCTGAAACTGAATCGACTCCTGATCCTGAACCGGGACCTGATCCTGAACCGACTCCTGAACCTGAACCGGGTCCTGATCCTGAACTGGGTCCTTATTCTGAACCGTGTCCTGATCCTGAACCGAATCCTGATCCTGAACCTGGTCCTGATCCTGAACCAACTCCTGATCCTGAAGCGACTCCTGATCCTGAACCGTGTCCTGATCCTGAACCGGGTCCTGATCCTGAACCGACTCCTGATCCTGAACCGGGTCCTGATCTTGAACCAGGTCCTGATCCTGAACCAACTCCTGATCCTGAACCTGGTCCTGATCCTGAATCGGGTCCTGATCCTGAACCGACTCCTGATCCTGCACCCGGGTCCTGATCCTGAACCGGGTCCTGATGCTGAACCAACTCCTGATCCTGAACCAACTCCTGATCTTGAACCGGGTACTGATCCTGAACTGGGTCATGATCCTGAACTGCATACTGACCTGAACTGGGTCCTGATCCTGAATCGGATCCTGATCCTGAAATAAGTCCTCATCCTTCACCAGATCCTAATCCTGAACTGGATCATAATCTGAACTGTGTCCTGATTCTGAACCAACTCCTGAACCTGAATCGGGTCCTGATCCTGAACTAACTCCTGAGCCTGAACCGGGTCCTGATCCTGAACCAACTCCTGATCCTGCACCGACTCCTAATCCTGAACCGGGTCCTGATCCTGAACCGGGTCCTGATCCTGAACCGTGTCCTGATCCTGCCCAACTCCTGACCTGAACCGACTCCTGACTTTGCACAGGATCCTGATCCTGAATTGGGTCCTGATCCTGAACCAACTCCTGATCTTGAACCGGGTCCTGATCCTGAACCGGGTCCTGATCCTGAACCAACTCCTGATCTTGAACCGGGATCTGATCCTGAAATGAGTCCTGATCCTGCACCAGATCCTGATCTGAACTGGGTTCTCATCCTGAACCAACTCCTGAAACTGAATCGACTCCTGATCCTGAACCGGGACCTGATCCTGAACCGACTCCTGAACCTGAACCGGGTCCTGATCCTGAACTGGGTCCTTATTCTGAACCGTGTCCTGATCCTGAACCGAATCCTGATCCTGAACCGGGTCCTGATCCTGAACCAACTCCTGATCCTGAAGCGAATCCTGATCCTGAACCGTGTCCTGATCCTGAACCGGGTCCTGATCCTGAACCGACTCCTGATCCTGAACCGGGTCCTGATCTTGAACCAGGTCCTGATCCTGAACCAACTCCTGATCCTGAACCTGGTCCTGATCCTGAATAGGGTCCTGATCCTGAACCGACTCCTGATCCTGCACCCGGGTCCTGATCCTGAACCGGGTCCTGATGCTGAACCAACTCCTGATCCTGAACCAACTCCTGATCTTGAACCGGGTACTGATCCTGAACTGGGTCATGATCCTGAACTGCATACTGACCTGAACTGGGTCCTGATCCTGAATCGGATCCTGATCCTGAAATAAGTCCTCATCCTTCACCAGATCCTAATCCTGAACTGGATCATAATCTGAACTGTGTCCTGATTCTGAACCAACTCCTGAACCTGAATCGGGTCCTGATCCTGAACTAACTCCTGAGCCTGAACCGGGTCCTGATCCTGAACCAACTCCTGATACTGAACCGACTCCTGATCCTGAACCGGGTCCTGATCCTGACCCGGGTCCTGATCCTGACCAACTCCTGATCCTGAACCGACTCCTGATCCTGCACCGGATCCTGATCCTGAATTGGGTCCTGATCATGAACCAACTCCTGATCTTGAACCGGGTACTGATCCTGAAATGAGTCCTGATTCTGCACCAGATCCTAATCATGAACTGGATCCTGATCTGAACTGGGTCCTCATCCTGAATCAACTCCTGAACCTGAATCGGGTCCCGATCCTGAACCAAATCCTGATCCTGAAACAACTCCTGAACCTGAACCGGTTCCTGATCCTGAACCGACTCCTGATCCTGAACCGGATCCTGATCCTGAACCAGATCCTGACCTTAACCGGCTCCTGATCCTGAACCGGATCCTGAACTGGGTCCTGATCCTGAACCGGATCCTGATCCTGAACCAACTCCTGATCCTGAACCGGGTCCTGATCCTGACCAACTCCTGGTCCTGAACCGGATCGTGATCCTGAAACGGGTCCTGATCCTGAACCGGATCCTGATGCGAACTGGGTCCTGATCCTGAACCAACTCCTGAACCTGAACCGGATCCTGATGTGAACTGGGTCCTGATCCTGACCAACTCCTTATCCCGAACCGGATCTGATGTGAACTGGGTCCTGATCCTGAACCAACTCCTGATCCTGAACTGAATCGTGATCCTGAACCGGGTCCTGATCTTGAACCGGGTCCTGATCCTGAACCGACTCCTGATCCTGAACCGGGTCCTGATCCTGAACCGACTCCTGATCCTGAACCGGGTCCTGATCCCGAACCAAGTCCTGATCCTCAACCGACTCCTAATCCTGAACCGGGTCCTGATCCTGAACCGACACTTGATCCTGAACCAGGTCCTGATGCTGACCAACTCCTGATCCTGAACCGACTCCTGATCCTGCACCGGATCCTGATCCTGAATTGGGTCCTGATACAGAACCAACTCCTGATCTTGTACCGGGTCCTGATCCTGAACCGGGTCCTGATCCTGAACCAACTCCTGATCCTGAACCGGGTCCTGATTCTGAACCGGGTCCTGATCCTGAACCGACTCCTGATCCTGAACCGTGTCCTGATCCTGACCAACTCCTGATCCTGAACCGACTCCTGATCCTGCACCGGATCCTGATCCTGAATTTGGTCCTGATCCTGAACCAACTCCTGATCTTGAACCGGGTCCTGATCCTGAACCGAGTCCTGATCCTGAACCAACTCCTGATCTTGAACCCGGAACTGATCCTGAAATGAGTCCTGATCCTGCACCTGATCCTGATCTGAACTGGGTTCTCATCCTGAACCAACTCCTGAACCTGAATCGTGTCCTGATCATGAACCAACTCCTGATCCTGGAGCAACTCCTGATCCTGAACCAACTCTTGATAATGAAACGGATCCTGATCCTGAACCGGGTCCTGACCCTGAACCGGATCCTGATCATGAACGAATGCCTGGTAATGAAACGGGTCCTGATCCTGAAGCAAATCTTGATCCTGAACCGGGTCCGGATCCTGACCAACACCTGATCCTGAACCAACTCCTGATCCTGAACTGAGTCCTGATCCCGAACCGGGTCCTGACCCTGAACCGACTCCTGTTCCTGCACCGGGTACTGATCCTGAATTGGGTCCTGATCCTGATCCAACTCCTGATCTTGAACCGGGTCCTGATCCTGAACCGGATCCTGATCCTGAACCAACTCCTGATCCTGAACCGGGTCCTGATCTTGACCAACTCCTGATCCTGAACCGGATCGTGATCCTGAACCGGGTCCTGATCCTGAACCGGATCCTTATGTGAACTGGGTCCTGATCCTGAACCAACTCCTGAACCTGAACCGGATCCTGATGTGAACTGGGTCCCGATCCTGACCAACTCCTTATCCAGAACCGGATCCTGATGTGAACTGGGTCCTGATCCTGAACCAACTCCTGATCCTGAACCGGATCGTGATCATGAACCGTGTCTTGACCCTGAACCGGGTCCTGATCCTGATCCAACTGCTGATCCTGAACCGGTTCCTGATCCTGAACCGGGTCCTGATCCTGAACCAACTCCTGATCCTGCACCGACTCCTAATCCTGAACCGGGTCCTGATCCTGAACCGGGTCCTGATCCTGAACCGTGTCCTGATCTTGACCAACACCTGATCCTGAACCAACTCCTGATCCTGCACCGACTCCTAATCCTGATCCAACTCCTGATCCTGAACCGGTTCCTGATCCTGAACCGGGTCCTGATCTTGACCAACACCTGATCCTGAACCAACTCCTGATCTTGAACCGGGTCCTGATCCTGAACCGGGTCCTGATCCTGAACCAACTCCTGATCTTGAACCGGGATCTGATCCTGAAATGAGTCCTGATCCTGCACCAGATCCTGATCTGAACTGGGTTCTCATCCTGAACCAACTCCTGAAACTGAATCGACTCCTGATCCTGAACCGGGACCTGATCCTGAACCGACTCCTGAACCTTAACCGGGTCCTGGTCCTGAACTGGGTTCTTATTCTGAACCGTGTCCTGATCCTGAACCGAATCCTGATCCTGAACCTGGTCCTGATCCTGAACCAACTCCTGATCCTGAAGCGACTCCTGATCCTGAACCGTGTCCTGATCCTGAACCGGGTCCTGATCCTGAACCGACTCCTGATCATGAACCGACTCCTGATCCTGAACCGGGTCCTGATCTTGAACCAGGTCCAGATCCTGAACCAACTCCTGATCCTGAACCTGGTCCTGATCCTGAATCGGGTCCTGATCCAGAACCAACTCCTGATCCTGAACCGGGTCCTGATCATGAACTGGATCTTGATCCTGAACCGGATCCTAATCCTGAAATGCGTCCTGATCCTAAACCGGGTCCTGATACTGAACCAACTCCTGATCCTGAACCAACTCATGATCCTGAACCGGGTCCTGATCCTGAAGTGGATCTTCATCCTGAACCGGATCCTGACCTGAACCGGGTCCTGATCCTGATCCGGATCCTGATCCTGAACCGGGTCCTGATCCTGATCCAACTCCTGATCCTGAACCGGTTCCTGATCCTGAACCGGGTCCTGATCCTGAACCAACTCCTGATCCTGCACCGACTCCTAATCCTGAACCAGGTCCTGATCCTGAACCGGGTCCTGATCCTGAACCGTGTCCTGATCCTGCCCAACTCCTGACCTGAACCGACTCCTGACCTTGCACAGGATCCTGATCCTGAATTGGCTCCTGATCCTGAACCAACTCCTGATCTTGAACCGGGTCCTGATCCTGAACCGGGTCCTGATCCTGAACCAACTCCTGATCTTGAACCGGGATCTGATCCTGAAATGAGTCCTGATCCTGCACCAGATCCTGATCTGAACTGGGTTCTCATCCTGAACCAACTCCTGAAACTGAATCGACTCCTGATCCTGAACCGGGACCTGATCCTGAACCGACTCCTGAACCTCAACCGGGTCCTGATCCTGAACTGGGTCCTTATTCTGAACCGTGTCCTGATCCTGAACCGAATCCTGATCCTGAACCTGGTCCTGATCCTGAACCAACTCCTGATCCTGAAGCGACTCCTGATCCTGAACCGTGTCCTGATCCTGAACCGGGTCCTGATCCTGAACCGACTCCTGATCCTGAACCGACTCCTGATCCTGAACCGGGTCCTGATCTTGAACCAGGTCCTGATCCTGAACCAACTCCTGATCCTGAACCTGGTCCTGATCCTGAATCGGGTCCTGATCCAGAAGCAACTCCTGATCCTGAACCGGGTCCTGATCATGAACTGGATCTTGATCCTGAACCGGATCCTAATCCTGAAATGCGTCCTGATCCTAAACCGGGTCCTGATACTGAACCAACTCCTGATCCTGAACCAACTCATGATCCTGAACCGGGTCCTGATCCTGAAGTGGATCTTCATCCTGAACCGGATCCTGACCTGAACCGGGTCCTGATCCTGATCCGGATCCTGATCCTGAACCGGGTCCTGATCCTGACGAACTCCTGATCCTCAACCAACTCCTGATCCTGAACCGGATCGTGATCCTGAACCGGGTCCTGATCCTGAACCGGGTCCTGATCCTGAAATGAGTCCTGATCCTGAACGAACTCCTGATCCTGAACCAGGTCCTGATCCTGAAATGGGTCCTGATCCTGAACCAACTCCTGATCCTGAACAGGGTGCTGATCCTGAACCAACTCCTGATCCTGAACCAACTCCAGATCCTGAACGGGGTCCTGATCCTGAACGGGGTCCTGATCCTGAACCGACTCCTGATCCTGCACCGGGTCCTGATCCTGAACCGGGTCCTGATGCTGACTAAACTCCTGATCCTGAACCAACTCCTGATCTTGAACCGGGTACTGATCCTGAACAGGGTCATGGTCCTGAACTGGATCCTGACCTGAACTGGGTCCGGATCCTGAATCGGATCCTGATCCCGAAATAAGTCCTCATCCTTCACCAGATCCTAATCGTGAACTGGATCATAATCTGAACTGTGTCCTGATTCTGAACCAACTCCTGAACCTGAATCGGGTCCTGATCCTGAACCAACTCCTGAGCCTAAACCGGGTCCTGATCCTGAAACAACTCCTGATCCTGAACCGGGTCCTGATCCTGAACCGGGTCCTGATCCTGATCCAACTCCTGATCCTGAACCGACTCCTGATCCTGAACCGGGACCTGATCCTGAATCGGGTCCTGATCCTGACCCGGGTCCTGATCCTGACCAACTCCTGATCCTGAACCGACTCCTGATCCTGCACCGGATCCTGATCCTGAATTGGGTCATGATCATGAACCAACTCCTGATCTTGAACCGGGTACTGATCCTGAAATGAGTCCTGATTCTGCACCAGATCCTAATCCTGAACTGGATCCTGATCTGAACTGGGTCCTCATCCTGAATCAACTCCTGAAACTGAACCGGGTCCTGATCCTGAACCAACTCCTGATCCTGCACCGACTCCTAATCCTGAACCGGGTCCTGATCCTGAACCGGGTCCTGATCCTGAACCGTGTCCTGATCCTGCCCAACTCCTGACCTGAACCGACTCCTGTCCTTGCACAGGATTCTGATCCTGAATTGGGTCCTGATCCTGAACCAACTCCTGATCTTGAACAGGGTCCTGATCCTGAACCAACTCCTGATCCTGAAGCGACTCCTGATCCTGAACCGTGTCCTGATCCTGAACCGGGTCCTGATCCTGAACCGACTCCTGATCATGAACCGACTCCTGATCCTGAACCGGGTCCTGATCCTGAACCAACTCCTGATCCTGAACCGGGATCTGATCCTGAAATGAGTCCTGATCCTGCACCAGATCCTGATCCTGACCAACACCTGATCCTGAAACGACTCCTGATCCTGCACAGGATCATGATCTTGAATTGGGTTCTGATCCTGAACCAACTCCTGATCTTGAACCGGGTCCTGTTCCTGAACCGTGTCCTGATCCTGACCAACTCCTGATCCTGAACCGACTCCTGATCCTGCACAGGATCCTGATCCTGAATTGGGTCCTGATCCTGAACCAACTCCTGATCTTGAACCGGGTCCTGATCCTGAACCGGGTCCTGATCCTGAACCAACTCCTGAACTTGAACCGGGAACTGATCCTGAAATGAGTCCTGATCCTGCACCAGATCCTGATCTGAACTGGGTTCTCATCCTGAACCAACTCCTGAAACTGAATCGACTCCTGATCCTGAACCGGGACTTGATCCTGAACCGACTCCTGAAGCTGAATCGGGTCCTGATCCTGAACTGGGTCCTTATCCTGAACCGGGTCCTGATCCTGGACCGAATCCTGATCCTGAACCTGGTCCTGATCCTGAACCAACTCCTGATCCTGAAGCGACCCCTGATCCTGAACCGTGTCCTGATCCTGAACCGGGTCCTGATCCTGAACCGACATCTGATCCTGAACCGACTCCTGATCCTGAACCGGGTCCTGATCTTGAACCGGGTCCTGATCCTGAACCAACTCCTGATTCTGAACCGGGTCCTGATCCTGCTTCGGGTCCTAATCCTGAACCAACTCCTGATCCTGAACCGACTCCTTATCCTGAACCGGGTCCTGATCCTGAACCGGGTCCTGATCCTGAAACGGGTGCTATTCCTAAACCGACTCCTGATCCTGAACCGGGTCCTGATGCTGACCAACTCCTGATCCTGAACCGACTCCTGATCCTGCACCGGATCCTGATCCTGAATTGGGTCCTGATACTGAACCAACTCCTGATCTTGAACCGGGTCCTTATCCTGAACCGGGTCCTGATCCTGAAATGTGTCCTGATTCTGAACCAACACCTGATCCTGAACCAACTCCTGATCGTGAACCATATCCTGATCCTGAAATGGGTCCTGATCCTGAATCGTTTCCTGATCCTGAAAGGTCCTGATCCTGACCCGGATTCTGATCCTGAACCGGGACATGATCCTGAAAAGGTCGATCCTGAATCTGGTCCTGATCCTGAACCGAGTCCTGATCCTGAACTGGGTCCTTATCCGGAAGCGGATCCTGATCCTGAACCGAATCCTGATCCTGAACCTGGTTCTGATCCTGAACCAACTCCTGATCCTGAAGTGACTCCAGATCCTGAACCGGGTCCTGAACCGACTCCTGATCCTGAACCAACTCCTGATCCTGAACCGGGTCCTGGTCCAGAACCAAGTCCTGATCCTGAACCGACTCCTAATCCTGAACCGGGTCCTGATCCTGAACCGGGTCCTGATTCTGAACCGGGTGCTGTTCCTGAACCGACTCTTGTTCCTGAACCAGGTCCTGATGCTGACCAACTCCTGATCCTGAACCGACTCCTGATCCTGCACCGGATCCTGGTCCTGAATTTAGTCCTGATCCTGAACCAACTCCTGATCTTGAACCGGGTCCTGATCCTGAACCGGGTCCTGATCCTGAACCAACTCCTGATCTTGAACCCGGAACTGATCCTGAAATGAGTCCTGATCCTGCACCAGATCCTGATCTGAACTGGGTTCTCATCCTGAACCAACTCCTGAACCTGAATCGTGTCCTGATCATGAACCAACTCCTGATCCTGGAGCAACTCCTGATCCTGAACCAACTCCTGATCCTGAACCAACTCTTGATAATGAAACGGATCCTGATCCTGAACCGGGTCCTGACCCTGAACCGGATCCTAATCATGAACTAACTCCTGGTAATGAAACGGGTCCTGATCCTGAACCGGATCCTGATCCTGAACTGGATCCTGATCTGAACTGGGTCCTGATCCTGAAGCAAATCTTGATCCTGAACCGGGTCCGGATCCTGACCAACTCCTGATCCTGAACCAACTCCTGATCCTGAACTGGTTCCTGATCCCGAACCGGGTCCTGACCCTGAACCGACTCCTGTTCCTGCACCAGGTACTGATCCTGAATTGTGTCCTGATCCTGATCCAACTCCTGATCTTGAACCGGGTCCTGATCCTGAACCGGATCCTGATCCTGAACCAACTCCTGATCCTGAACCAACTCCTGATCCTGAACCGGGTCCTGATCTTGACCAACTCCTGATCCTGAACCGGATCGTGATACTGAACCGGGTCCAGATCCTGAACCGGATCCTGATGTGAACTGGGTCCTGATCCTGAACCAACTCCTGAACCTGAACCTGATCCTGATGTGAACAGGGTCCTGATCCTGACCAACTCCTTATCCAGAACCGGATCCTGATGTGAACTGGGTACTGATCCTGAACCAACTCCTGATCCTGAACCGGATCGTGATCATGAACCGTGTCTTGACCCTGAACCAGGTCCTGATCCTGAACCAACTCCTGATCCTGAACCGGTTCCTGATCCTGAACCGGGTCCTGATCCTGAACCAACTCCTGATCCTGCACCGACTCCTAATCCTGAACCGGGTCCTGATCCTGAACCGGGTCCTGATCCTGAACCGGGTCCTGATCCTGAACCGTGTCCTGATCCTGCCCAACTCCTGATCCTGAACCGACTCCTGACCTTATACATGATCCTGCTCCTGAATTGGGTCCTGATCCTGAACCAACTCCTGATCTTGAACCGGGTCCTGATCCTGAACCGGGTCCTGATCCAGAACCAACTCCTGATCTTGAACCGGGAACTGATCCTGCAATGAGTCCTGATCCTGCACCAGGTCCTGATCTGAACTGGGTTCTCATCCTGAACCAACTCCTGAAACTGAATCGACTCCTGATCCTGAACCGGGACCTGATCCTGAAGCGACTCCTGAAGCTGAATCGGGTCCTGATCCTGAACTGGGTCCTTATCCTGAACCGGGTCCTGATCCTGGACCGAATCCTGATCCTGAACCTGGTCCTGATCCTGAACCAACTCCTGATCCTGAAGCGACCCCTGATCCTGAACCGTGTCCTGATCCTGAACCGGGTCCTGATCCTGAACCGACATCTGATCCTGAACCGACTCCTGATCCTGAACCGGGTCCTGATCTTGAACCGGGTCCTGATCCTGAACCAGCTCCTGATTCTGAACCGGGTCCTGATCCTGCTTCGGGTCCTAATCCTGAACCAACTCCTGATCCTGAACCGACTCCTAATCCTGAACCGGGTCCTGATCCTGAACCGGGTCCTGATCCTGAAACGGGTGCTATTCCTAAACCGACTCCTGATCCTGAACCGGGTCCTGATGCTGACCAACTCCTGATCCTGAACCGACTCCTGATCCTGCACCGGATCCTGATCCTGAATTGGGTCCTGATACTGAACCAACTCCTGATCTTGAACCGGGTCCTTATCCTGAACCGGGTCCTGATCCTGAACCAACTCCTGATCCTGAACCGGGTCCTGATCCTGAACCGGGTCCTGATCTTGAACCAACTCCTGATCCTGAACCGGGTCCTGATCCTGAACCGGGTCCTGATCCTGAACCGGATCCTGACCTGAACGCACTCCTGATCCTGAACCAACTTCAGATCCTGAACCAACTCCTGTTCCTGACCATCTCCCGATCCTGAACCGGATCGTGATCCTGAACCGGGTCCTGATCCTGAACCGCATCCTGATGTGAACTGGGTCCTGATCCAAGTCCTGAACCTAACCAGATCCTGATGTGAACTGGGTCCTGATCCTGACCAACTCCTTATCGAGAACCGGATCCTGATGTGAACTGGGTCCTGATCCTTAACCAACTCCTGATCTTGAACCGGATCGTGATCATGAACCGTGTCTTGACCCAGAACCGGGTCCTGATCCTGAACCACCTCCTGATCTTGAACCGGGTCCTGATCCTGAACCGGGTCCTGATCCTGAACCAACTCCTGATCCTGAACCGACTCCTAATCCTGAACCGGGTCCTGATCCTGAACCGGTCCTGATTCTGAACCGGGTCCTGTTCCTTAACTGACTCCTGATCCTGAACCGTGTCCTGATCCTGACCAACACCTGATCCTGAAACGACTCCTGATCCTGCACAGGATCCTGATCTTGAATTGGGTTCTGATCCTGAACCAACTCCTGATCTTGAACCGGGTCCTGATCCTGAACCGTGTCCTGATCCTGACCAACTCCTGATCCTGAACCGACTCCTGATCCTGCACAGGATCCTGATCCTGAATTGGGTCCTGATCCTGAACCAACTCCTGATCTTGAACCGGGTCCTGATCCTGAACCGGGTCCTGATCCTGAACCAACTCCTGAACTTGAACCGGGAACTGATCCTGAAATGAGTCCTGATCCTGCACCCGATCCTGATCTGAACTGGGTTCTCATCCTGAACCAACTCCTGAACCTGAATCGTGTCCTGATCATGAAGCAACTCCTGATCCTGGAGCAACTCCTGATCCTGAACCAACTCCTGATCCTGAACCAACTCTTGATAATGAAACGGATCCTGATCCTGAAACAACTCCTGATCCTGAACCGGGTCCTGACCCTGAACCGGATCCTGATCATGAACTAACTCCTGGTAATGAAACGGGTCCTGATCCTGAACCAACGCTTGAACCTGAACCGGGTCCTGATCCTGAAAAGGTGCTGACCCTGAATCTGGTCCTGATCTGAACTGACTCCTGATCCTGAACTGGATTCTGATCTTGATCCGGCTACTGATCCTGAACCGGGTACTGATCCTGAACCTACTCATGATCGTGAACCAGATCCTGATCCTGAAATGGGTCCTGATCCTGAATCGTTTCCTGATCCTGAATCGGGTCCGGATCTGAACCGGGTCCTGATCCTGAAATGGGTCCTGATCCTGAAAGGTCCTGATCCTGAACCGGATTCTGATCCTGAACCGGGACATGATCCTGAAAAGTTCGATCCTGAATCTGGTGCTGATCTGAACCGACTCCTGATCCTGAACTGGATTCTGATCCTGAACCATGTCCTGATATTGAATCGGGTCCTGATCTTGATCCGGCTCCTGATCCTGAACTGGGTCCTAATCCGGAACCGGATCCTGATCCTGAAATGGGTACTGATCCTGAACCGATTCCTGATCCTGAACCGGCTCCTGATCCTCAACCGAATCCTGATCCTGAAATGCGTTCTGATACTGAACCGACTCCTGATCCTGAACCGGGCCCTGATCCTGAAACGGGACCTGATCGTGAACCGGACCCTGATCCTGAAATTGGTCCTGATCCAGAACTGGGTCCTGATCCTGATTCGGCTCCTGATCCTGAACCGGGCCCTGATCCTGAACTGTGTCCTGATCCTGAACCGGGTCCTGATCCTGAAATGTGTCCTGATTCTGAAACAACACCTGATCCTGAACCAACTCCTGATCGTGAACCATATCCTGATCCTGAAATGGGTCCTGATCCTGAATCGTTTCCTGATCCTGAATCGGGTCCGGATCTGAACCGGGTCCTGATCCTGAAATGGGTCCTGATCCTGAAAGGTCCTGATCCTGACCCGGATTCCGATCCTGAACCGGGACATGATCCTGAAAAGGTCGATCCTGAATCTGGTCCGGATCCTGAACCGAGTCCTGATCCTGAACTGGGTCCTTATCCGGAAGCGGATCCTGATCCTGAACCGAATCCTGATCCTGAACCTGGTTCTGATCCTGAACCAACTCCTGATCCTGAAGTGATCCAGATCCTGAACCGGGTCCTGAACCGACTCCTGATCCTGAACCAACTGCTGATCCTGAACCGGGTCCTGGTCCAGAACCAAGTCCTGATCCTGAACCGACTCCTAATCCTGAACCGGGTCCTGATCCTGAACCGGGTCCTGATCCTGAACCGGGTGCTGTTCCTGAACCGACTCTTGTTCCTGAACCAGGTCCTGATGCTGACCAACTCCTGATCCTGAACCGACTCCTGATCCTGCACCGGATCCTGATCCTGAATTGGGTCCTGATACTGAACCAACTCCTGACCTTGAACCGGGTCCTGATCCTGAACCGGGTACTGATTCTGAACCGGGTCCTGATCCTGAACCGACTCCTAATCCTGAACCGGGTCCTGAACCTGAACCGGGTCCTGATCCTGAACCGGGTGCTGTTCCTGAACCGACTCTTGTTCCTGGACCAGGTCCTGATGCTGACCAACTCCTGATCCTGAACCGACTCCTGATCCTGCACCGGATCCTGATCCTGAATTTGGTCCTGATCCTGAACCAACTCCTGATCTTGAACCGGGTCCTGATCCTGAACCGGGTCCTGATCCTGAACCAACTCCTGATCTTGAACCCGGAACTGGTCCTGAAATGAGTCCTGATTCTGCACCAGATCCTGATCTGAACTGGGTTCTCATCCTGAACCAACTCCTGAACCTGAATCGTGTCCTGATCATGAACCAACTCCTGATCCTGGAGCAACTCCTGATCCTGAACCATCTCCTGATCCTGAACCAACTCTTGATAATGAAACGGATCCTGATCCTGAACCGGGTCCTGACCCTGAACCGGATCCTAATCATGAACTAACTCCTGATAATGAAACGGGTCCTGATCCTAAACCAACGCTTGAACCTGAACCTGGTCCTGATCCTGAACCGACTCCTGATCCTGCACCGGATCCTGATCCTGAATTTGGTCCTGATCCTGAACCAACTCCTGATCTTGAACCGGGTCCTGATCCTGAACCGGATCCTGATCCTGAACCAACTCCTGATCCTGAACCAACTCCTGATCCTGAACCGGGTCCTGATCCTGACCAACTCCTGATCCTGAACCGGATCGTGACCCTGAACCGGGTCCTGATCCTGAACTGGATCCTGATGTGAACTGGGTCCTGATCCTGAACCAACTCCTGAACCTGAACCGGATCCTGATGTGAACTGGGTCCTGATCCTGATCAACTCCTTATCCAGAACCGGATCCTGATGTGAACTGGGTACTGATCCTGAATCAACTCCTGATCCTGAACCGGATCGTGATCATGAACCGTGTCTTGACCCTGAACCGGGTCCTGATCCTGAACCAACTCCTGATCCTGAACCGGTTCCTGATCCTGAACCGGGTCCTGATCCTGAACCAACTCCTGATCCTGCACCGACTCCTAATCCTGAACCAACTCCTGATCTTGAACCGGGAACTGATCCTGAAATGAGTCCTGATCCTGCACCAGGTCCTGATGCTGACCAATTCCTGACCCTGAACCGACTCCTGATCCTGCACAGGATCCTGATCCTGAATTGGGTCCTGATACTGAACCAAATCCTGATCCTGAACCGGGTCCTGATCCTGAACCGGGTCCTGATCCTGAACCGGGTGCTGTTCCTGAACCGACTCTTGTCCCTGGACCAGGTCCTGATGCTGACCAACTCCTGATCCTGAACCGACTCCTGATCCTGCACCGGATCCTGATCCTGAATTTGGTCCTGATCCTGAACCAACTCCTGATCTTGAACCGGGTCCTGATCCTGAACCAACTCCTGATCTTGAACCCGGAACTGATCCTGAAATGAGTCCTGATTCTGCACCAGATCCTGATCTGAACTGGGTTCTCATCCTGAACCAACTCCTGAACCTGAATCGTGTCCTGATCATGAACCAACTCCTGATCCTGGAGCAACTCCTGATCCTGAACCATCTCCTGATCCTGAACCAACTCTTGATAATGAAACGGATCCTGATCCTGAACCGGGTCCTGACCGTGAACCGGATCCTAATCATGAACTAACTCCTGGTAATGAAACGGGTCCTGAACCTAAACCAACGCTTGAACCTGAACCTGGTCCTGATCCTGAACCGGATCCTAATCCTGAAATGCGTCCTGATCCTGAACCGGGTCCTGATACTGAACCAACTCCTGATCCTGAACCGGGTCCTGATCCTGAACCGGATCCTGATCCTGAACCAACTCCTGATCCTGAACCAACTCCTGATCCTGAACCGGGTCCTGATCCTGACCAACTCCTGATCCTGAACCGGATCGTGACCCTGAACCGGGTCCTGATCCTGAACTGGAGCCTGATGTGAACTGGGTCCTGATCCTGAACCAACTCCTGAACCTGAACCGGATCCTGATGTGAACTGGGTCCTGATCCTGATCAACTCCTTATCCCGAACCGGATCCTGATGTGAACTGGGTACTGATCCTGAATCAACTCCTGATCCTGAACCGGATCGTGATCATGAACCGTGTCTTGACCCTGAACCGGGTCCTGATCCTGAACCAACTCCTGATCCTGAACCGGTTCCTGATCCTGAACCGGGTCCTGATCCTGAACCAACTCCTGATCTTGAACCGGGAACTGATCCTGAAATGAGTCCTGATCCTGCACCAGGTCCTGATGCTGACCAATTCCTGATCCTGAACCGACTCCTGATCCTGCACAGGATCCTGATCCTGAATTGGGTCCTAATACTGAACCAAATCCTGATCTTGAACCGGGTCCTGATCCTGAACCGGGTCCTGATCCTGAACCAACTCCTGATCCTGAACCGGGTCCTGATTCTGAACCGGGTCCTGATCCTGAACCGACTCCTGATCCTGAACCGTGTCCTGATCCTGACCAACTCCTGATCCTGAACCGACTCCTGATCCTGCACCGGATCCTGATCCTGAATTTGGTCCTAATCCTGAACCAACTCCTGATCTTGAACCGGGTCCTGATCCTGAACCGGGTCCTGATCCTGAACCAACTCCTGATCTTGAACCCGGAACTGACCCTGAAATGAGTCCTGATCCTGCACCAGATCCTGATCTGAACTGGGTTCTCATCCTGAACCAACTCCTGAACCTGAATCGTGTCCTGATCATGCACCAACTCCTGATCTTGGAGCAACTCCTGATCCTGAACCAACTCCTGATCCTGAACCAACTCTTGATAATGAAACGGATCCTGATCCTCAACCGGGTCCTGACCCTGAACCGGATCCTGATCTTGAACTAACTCCTGGTAATGAAACGGGTCCTGGTCCTGAACCAACGCTTGAACCTGAACCGGGTCCTGATCATGAACCGGATCCCGATCCTGAACTGGATCCTGATCTGAACTGGGTCCTGATTCTGAAACAAATCTTGATCCTGAACCGGGTCCGGATCCTGACCAACTCCTGATCCTGAACCAACTCCTGATCCTGAACTGGGTCCTGATCCCGAACCGGGTCCTGACCCTGAACCGACTCCTGATCCTGCACCGGGTACTGATCCTGAATTGGGTCCTGATCCTGATCCAACTCCTGATCTTGAACCGGGTCCTGATCCTGAACCGGATCCTGATCCTGAACCGAATCCTGATCCTGAACCTGGTTCTGATCCTGAACCAACTCCTGATCCTGAAGAGACTCCAGATCCTGAACCGGGTCCTGAACCGACTCCTGATACTGAACCAACTCCTGATACTGAACCGGGTCCTGGTCCAGAACCAAGTCCTGATCCTGAGCCGGGTCCTGATCCTGAACCGGGTCCTGATCCTGAACCGAGTCCTGATCCTGAACTGGGTCCTTATCCGGAACCGGGCCCTGATCCTGAACCGAATCCTGATCCTGAACCTGGTTCTGATCCTGAACCAACTCCTGATCCTGAAGAGACTCCAGATCCTGAACCGGGTCCTGAACCGACTCCTGATCCTGAACCAACTCCTGATCCTGAACCGGGTCCTGGTCCAGAACCAAGTCCTGATCCTGAACCGACTCCTAATCCTGAACCGGGTCCTGATCCTGAACCGGGTCCTGATCCTGAACCGGGTGCTGTTCCTGAACCGACTCTTGTTCCTGAACCAGGTCCTGATGCTGACCAACTCCTGATCCTGAACCGACTCCTGATCCTGCACCGGATCCTGATCCTGAATTGGGTCCTGATACTGAACCAACTCCTGACCTTGAACCAGGTCCTGATCCTGAACCGGGTCCTGATTCCGAACCGGGTCCTGATCCTGAACCGACTCCTGATCCTGAACCGTGTCCTGATCCTGACCAACTCCTGATCCTGAACCGACTCCTGATCCTGCACCGGATCCTGATCCTGAATTGGGTCCTGATACTGAACCAACTCCTGACCTTGAACCAGGTCCTGATCCTGAACCGGGTCCTGATTCCGAACCGGGTCCTGATCCTGAACCGACTCCTGATCCTGAACCGTGTCCTGATCCTGAACCAACTCCTGATCTTGAACCCGGAACTGATCCTGAAATGAGTCCTGATTCTGCACCAGATCCTGATCTGAACTGGGTTCTCATCCTGAACCAACTCCTGAACCTGAATCGTGTCCTGATCATGAACCAACTCCTGATCCTGGAGCAACTCCTGATCCTGAACCAACTCCTGATCCTGAACCAACTCTTGATAATGAAACGGATCCTGATCCTGAACCGGGTCCTGACCCTGAACCGGATCCTAATCATGAACTAACTCCTGGTAATGAAACGGCTCCTGATCCTAAACCAACGCTTGAACCTGAACCTGGTCCTGATCCTGAACCGGATCCTGATCCTGAAATGGATCCCGATCTGAACTGGGTCCTGATCCTGAAGCAAATCTTGATCCTGAACCGGGTCCGTATCCTGACCAACTCCTGATCCTGAACCAACTCCTGATCCTGAACTGGGTCCTGACCCCGAACCGGGTCGTGACCCTGAACCGATTCCTGATCCTGCACCGGGTACTGATCCTGAATTGTGTCCTGATCCTGATCCAACTCCTGATCTTGAACCGGATCCTGATCCTGAACCGGATCCTGATCCTGAACCAACTCCTGATCCTGAACCAACTCCTGATCCTGAACCGGGTCCTGATCTTGACCAACTCCTGATCCTGAACAGGATCCTGATCCTGAACCGGATCCTGATCCTGAACCGGATCCTGATGTGAACTGGGTCCTGATCCTGAACCAACTCCTGAACCTGAACCTGATCCTGATGTGAACTGGGTCCTGATCCTGACCAACTCCTTATCCAGAACCGGATCCTGATGTGAACTGGGTCCTGAATCTGAACCAACTCCTGAACCTGAACCTGATCCTGATGTGAACTGGGTCCTGACCCTGAACCAACTCCTGATCCTGAACCGGATCGTGATCATGAACCGTGTCTTGACCCTGAACCGGGTCCTGATCCTGAACCAACTCCTGATCCTGAACCGGTTCCTGATCCTGAACCGGGTCCTGATCCTGAACCGGGTCCTGACCCTGAACCGGGTCCTGATCCTGAACCGTGTCGTGATCCTGCGCAACTCCTGATCCTGAACCGACTCCTGACCTTGTACATGATCCTGATCCTGAATTGAGTCCTGATCCTGAAACAACTCCTGATACTGAACCAACTACTGACCTTGAACCGGGTCCTGATTCTGAACCGGGTCCTGATTCCGAACCGGGTCCTGATCCTGAACCGACTCCTGATCCTGAACCGTGTCCTGATCCTGACCAACTCCTGATCCTGAACCGACTCCTGATCCTGCACCGGATCCTGATCCTGAATTTGTTCCTGTTCCTGAACCAACTCCTGATCTTGAACCGGTTCCTGATCCTGAACCGGGTCCTGATCCTGAACCAACTCCTGATCTTGAACCCGGAACTGATCCTGAAATGAGTCCTGATTCTGCACCAGATCCTGATCTGAACTGGGTTCTCATCCTGAACCAACTCCTGAACCTGAATCGTGTCCTGATCATGAACCAACTCCTGATCCTGGAGCAACTCCTGATCCTGAACCAACTCCTGATCCTGAACCAACTCTTGATAATGAAACGGATCCTGATCCTGAACCGGGTCCTGACCCTGAACCGGATCCTAATCATGAACTAACTCCTGGTAATGAAACGGGTCCTGATCCTAAACCAACGCTTGAACCTGAACCTGGTCCTGATCCTGAACCGGATCCTGATCCTGAACTGGATCCCGATCTGAACTGGGTCCTGATCCTGAAGCAAATCTTGATCCTGAACCGGGTCCGGATCCTGACCAACTCCTGATCCTGAACCAACTCCTGATCCTGAACTGGGTCCTGATCCCGAACCGGGTCGTGACCCTGAACCGATTCCTGATCCTGCACCGGGTACTGATCCTGAATTGTGTCCTGATCCTGATCCAACTCCTGATCTTGAACCGGGTCCTGATCCTGAACCGGATCCTGATCCCGAACCAACTCCTGATCCTGAAACGACTCCTGATCCTGAACCGGGTCCTGATCTTGAACGGGTCCTGATACTGAATCAACTCCTGATCCTGCACAGGGTCCTGATTGTCCTGATCCTGAACCAACTCCTGATCTTGAACCGGGAACTGATCCTGAAATGAGTCCTGATCCTGCACCAGATCCTGATCTGAACTGGGTTCTCATCCTGAACCAACACCTGAAACTGAATCGACTCCTGATCCTGAACCGGGATCTGATCCTGAACCGACTCCTGATCCTGAACCGGGTCCTAATCCTGAACTGGGTCCTTATCCGGAACCGGGTCCTGATCCTGAACCGAATCCTGATCCTGAACCTGGTCCTAATCCTGAACCAACTCCTGATCCTGAAGAGACTCCTGATCCTGAACCGGGTCCTGAACCGACTCCTTACCCTGAACCAACTCCTGATCCTGAACCGTGTCCTGGTCCTGAACCAAGTCCTGATCCTGAACCAACTCCTGATCCTGAACCGACTGCTGATCCTGAAATGGGTCCTGATCCTGAACCAACTCCTGATGCTGAAAAAACTCCTGATCGTGAACCAGAACCTGATCCTGAAATGGGTCCTGATCCTGAACCGGGTCCTGATCCTGAATCGTTTCCTGATCCTGAATCGGGTCCGGATCTGAACCGGGTCCTGATCATGAAATGGGTCCTGATCCTGAAAAGTCCTGATCCTGAACCGGATTCTGATCCTGAACCGGGACCTGATCCTGAACCGGGTTCTGATCCTGAAAAGGTCGATCCTGAATCTAGTCCTGATCTGAACCGACTCCTGATCCTGAACTGGATTCTGATCCTGAACCATGTCCTGATCCTGAATCGCGTCCTGATCATGATCCAGCTCCTGATCCTGAACTGGGTCCTGATCCTGAACCGGATCCTGATCCTGAAATGGGTGCTGATCCTGAACCGACACCTGATCCTGAATCGGGTCCTGATCCTGAAATAGGTCCTGATCCAGAACTGGGTCCTGATCGTGACGGGTCCTGATCCTGATCCGGGCCCTGATCCTGAACTGTGTCCTGATCCTGAAATGTGTCCTGATCCTGAACCAACTACTGATCCTGAAAAGATCCTGATCCTGCATCTGGTCCTTATCTAAACCGACTCCTGATCCTGAACTGGATACTGATCCTGAACCATGTCCTGATCCTGAATCGGGTCCTGATCTTGATCCGCCTCATGATCCTGAACCGGGTCCTGATCCTGAACCGGATCCTGATCCTGAAATGGGTCCTGATCCTGAACCGACTCCTGATCCTGAAATGGATCCTGATCCTGAACCATGTCCTGATCCTGAACCTGGCCCTGATCCTGAACCGGGACCTGATCCTGAACCGGGTCCTGATCCTGAAAAGGTCCTGATCCTGAATCCGGTCCTGATCTGAACCGGATCCTGATCCTGAAATGGGTCCTGATCCTGAAAAGGTCCTGATCCTGAATCGGGTCCGGATCTGAACCGGGTCCTGATCCCGAAATGTGTCCTGATCCTGAAAAGGTCCTGATCCTGAACCGGATTCAGATCCTGAACCGGGACATGATCCTGAAAAGGTCGATCATGAATCTGGTCCTGTTCTGAACCGACTCCTGATCCTGAACTGGATTCTGGTCCTGAACCATGTCCTGATCCTGAATCGGGTCCTGATTTTGATCCGGCTCTTGATGCTGAACCTGGTCCTGATCCTGAACCGGATCCTGATCCTGAAATGTGTCCTGATCCTGAACCGACTCCTGATCCTGAACCGGGCCCTGATCCTGAAACGGGACCTGATCCTGAACCGGGTCCTGATCCTGAAATGGGTCCTGATCCAGGACAGGGTCCTGATCCTGATCCGGCTCCTGATCCTGATCCGGGCCCTGATCCTGAACTGTGTCCTGATCATGAACCGGGTCCTGATCCTGAAATGGGTCCTGATCCTTAACCGACTCCTGATCCTGAACCGGGCCCTGATCCTGAAACGGGACCTGATCCTGAACCGGGTCCTGATCCTGAAATGGGTCCTGATCCAGAACTGGGTCCTTATCCTGATCCTGCTCCTGATCCTGATCCGGGCCCTGATCCTGAACTGTGTCCTGATCATGAACCGGGTCCTGATCCTGAAATGTGTCCTGATCCTGAACCAACTCTTGATCCTGAACCGACTCCTGATCCTGAAATGGGTCCTGATTCTGAACCAACTCCTGATCCTGAACCAAATCCTGATCGTGAACCAGATCCTGATCCTGAAATAGTTCCTGATCCTGAACTGGATCCTGATCCTGAATCGTTTCCTGATCCTGAATCGGGTCCGGATCTGAACCGGGTCCTGATCCTGAAATGGGTCCTGATCCTGAAAAGGTCCTGATCCTGAACCGGATTCTGATCCTGAACCGGGACCTGATCCTGAAAAGGTCGATCCTGAATCTGGTCCTGATTTGAACCGACTCCTGATCCTGAACTGGATTCTGATCCTGAACCATGTCCTGATCCAGAATCGGGTCCTGATCTTGATACGGCTACTGATCCTGAACCGGGTCCTGATACTGAACCGGATCCTGATCCTGAAATGGGTCCTGATCCTGAACCGATTCGTGATCCTGAACCGGGCCCTGCTCCTGAAACGGGTCCTGATCCTGAAATGCGTCCTGATCCTGAAATGGGTCCTGATCCTGAACTGGGTCCTGATCCTGATCCGGGTCCTGATCCTGATCTGGGCCCTAATCCTGAACTGTGTGCTGATCCTGAACCGGGTCCTGATCCTGAAATGTGTCCTGATCCTGAACCAACTCCAGATCCTGAACCGACTCCTGATCCTGAAATGTGTCCTGATCCTGAACCAACTCCAGATCCTGAACCGACTCCTGATCCTGAAAAGGTCCTGATCCTGAACCCGATCCTGATCCTGAACCGGGACCTGATCCTGAAAAGGTGCTGATCCTGAATCTGGTCCTGATTTGAACCGACTCCTGATCCTGAACTGGATTCTGATCTTGAACCATGTCCAGATCCTGAATCGGGTCCTGACCTTGATCCGGCTACTGATCCTGAACCGGGTACTGATCCTGAACCTACTCATGATCGTGAACCAGATCCTGATCCTGAAATGGGTCCTGATCCTGAATCGTTTCCTGATGCTGAATCGGGTCCGGATCTGAACCGGGTCCTGATCCTGAAATGGGTCCTGATCCTAGAAAAGGTCCTGATCCTGAACCGGATTCTGATCCTGAACCGGGACATGATCCTGAAAAGGTCGATCCTGAATCTGGTGCTGATCTGAACCGACTCCTGATCCTGAACTGGATTCTGATCCTGAATCATGTCCTGATCCTGAATCGGGTCCTGATCTTGATCCGGCTCCTGATCCTGAACTGGGTCCTGATCCTGAACAGGATCCTGATCCTGAAATGGGTACTGATCCTGAACCGATTCCTGATCCTGAACCGGCTCCTGATCCTCAACCGAATCCTGATCCTGAAATGCGTTCTGATACTGAACCGACTCCTGATCTTGAACCGGGCCCTGATCCTGAAACGGGACCTGATCGTGAACCGGGCCCTGATCCTGAAATGGGTCCTGATCCAGAACTGGGTCCTGATCCTGATCCGGCTCCTGATCTTGATACGGGCCCTGATCCTGAACTGTGTCCTGATCCTGAACCGGGTCCTGATCCTGAATTGTGTCCTGATTCTGAACCAACTCCTGATCCTGAACCAACTCCTGATCGTGAACCATATCCTGATCCTGAAATGGGTCCTGATCCTGAATCGTTTCCTGATCCTGAATCGGGTCCGGATCTGAACCGGGTCCTGATCCTGAAATGGGTCCTGATCCTGAAAGGTCCTGATCCTGACCCGGATTCTGATCCTGAACCGGGACATGATCCTGAAAAGGTCGATCCTGAATCTGGTCCTGATCTGAACCGACTCCTGATCCTGAACTGGATTCTGATCCTGAACCATGTCCTGATCCTGAATCGGGTCCTGATCTTGATCCGGCTCCTGATCCTGAACTGGGTCCTGATCCTGATCAGGATCCTGATCGTGATATGGGTACTGATCCTGCACCGACTCCTATTCCTGAACCGGGTCCTGATCCTCAAACGGATCCTGATCCTGAAATGCGTCCTGATCCTGAACCGACTCCTGATCCTGAACCGGGCCCTAATCCTGAAACGGGACCTGATCTTGAACCGGGTCCTGATCCTGAAATGGGTCCTGATCCAGAACTGGGTCCTGATCCTGAAATGGGTCCTGATCCAGAACTGGGTCCTGATCCTGATCCGGCTCCTGATCCTGAACTGGGTCCTGATCCTGAACAGGATCCTGATCCTGATATGGGTACTGATCCTGCACCGACTCCTATTCCTGAACTGTGTCCTGATCCTGAACCGGGTCCTGATCCTGAAATGTGTCCTGATCCTGAACCAACTCCTGATCCTGAACCGACTCCTGATCCTGAAATGGGTCCTGATCCTGAACCAACTCCTGATCCTGAAAAAAATCCTGATCGTGAACCAGATCCTGATCCTGAAATGGGTCCTGATCCTGAACCGGGTCCTGATCCTGAATCGTTTCCTGATCCTGAATCGGGTCCGGATCTGAACCGGGTCCTGATCATGAAATGGGTCCTGACCCTGAAAAGTCCTGATCCTGAACCGGGACCTGATCCTGAAAAGGTCGATCCTGAATCTAGTCCTGATCTGAACCGACTCCTGATCCTGAACTGGATTCTGATCCTGAACCATGTCCTGATCCTGAATCGCGTCCTGATCATGATCCAGCTCCTGATCCTGAACTGGGTCTTGATCCTGAACTGGATCCTGATCCTGAAATGGGTGCTGATCCTGAACCGACACCTGATCCTGAACCGGGCCCTGATCCTGAAATGGGACCTGATCCTGAACCGGGTCCTGATCCTGAAATGAGTCCTGATCCAGAACTGGGTCCTGATCCTGAACCGGGTCCTGATTGTTACCCGGATCCTGATCCTGAACCAGGTCCTGATCCTGAACCGGGTCCTGGTCCTGAAACAACTCCTTATCCTGAACCAATTCCTGATCCTGAACCGGCCATGATCCTGAACTGGGTCCTGATCCTCAACGGGGTCCTGATCCTGAATCGGGTCCTGATCCTGAACCGGGTCCTGATCCTGAAACAACTCCTCATCTTGAACCAATTCCTGATCCTGAACCGGCCCTGATCCTGAACTGGGTCCTGATCCTGAACCGGGACCTGATCCTGCATCGGGTCCTGATCCAGAATCAGGTCCAGATCCTGAACCGGGACCTGATCCTGAAAAGGTCTTGCTCCTGAATCGGGTCCTGATCTTGATCCGGCTCCTGATCCTGAACTGGGTCCTGATCCTGAACAGGATTCTGATCCTGAAATGGGTATTGATCCTGAACCGACTGCTGATCCTGAACCGGGTCCTGATCCTGAACCGGATCCTGATCCTGAAATGCGTCCTGATCCTAAACCGACGCCTGATCCTGAACCGGGCCCTGATCCTGAAACGGGACCTGATCGTGAACCGGGTCCTGATCCTGAAATGGGTCCTGATCCAGAACTGGGTCCTGATCCTGATCCGGCTCCTGATCCTGATCCGGGCTCTGATCCTGAACTGTGTCCTGATCCTGAACCGGGACCTGATCCTGAAATGTGTCCTGATCCTGAACCAACTCCTGATCCTGAACCGAGTCCTGATCCTGAAATGGGTCCTGATCCTGAACCAACTCCTGATCCTGAAAAAACTCCTGATCGTGAACCTGATCCTCGTCCTGAAATGGGTCCTGATCCTGAACCGGGTCCTGATCCTGAATCGTTTCCTGATCCTGAATCGGGTCCGGATCTGAACCGGGTCCTGATCATGAAATGGGTCCTGATCCTGAAAAGTCCTGATCCTGAACCGGATTCTGATCCTGAAACGGGACCTGATCCTGAACCGGGTTCTGATCCTGAAATGTGTCCTGATACTGAACCGGGACCTGATCCTGAAAAGGTCGATCCTGAAACTAGTCCTGATCTGAACCGACTCCTGATCCTGAACTGGATTCTGATCCTGAACCATGTCCTGATCCTGAATCGCGTCCTGATCATGATCCAACTCCTGATCCTGAACTGTGTCCTGATCCTGAACTGGATCCTGATCCTGAAATGGGTGCTGATCCTGAACCGACACCTGATCCTGAACCGGGCCCTGATCCTGAAATGGGACCTGATCCTGAACCGGGTCCTGATCCTGAAATGAGTCCTGATCCAGAACTGGGTCCTGATCCTGAACCGGGTCCTGATTGTTATCCGGATCCTGATCCTGAACCGGGTCCTGATCCTGAACCGGGTCCTGGTCCTGAAACAACTCCTTATCCTGAACCAATTCCTGATCCTGAACCGGCCATGATCCTGAACTGGGTCCTGATCCTGAACGGGGTCCTGATCCTGAATCGTGTCCTGATCCTGAACCGGGTCCTGATCCTGAAACAACTCCTCATCCTGAACCAATTCCTGATCCTGAACCGGCCCTGATCCTGAACTGGGTCCTGACCCTGAACCTGGACCTGATCCTGCATCGGGTCCTGATCCTGAATCAGATCCAGATCCCGAACCGGGACCTGATCCTGAAAAGCTCTTGCTCCTGAATCGGGTCCTGATCTTGATCCGGCTCCTGATCCTGAACTGGGTCCTGATCCTGAACAGGATTCTGATCCTGAAATGGGTATTGATCCTGAACCGACTCCTGATCCTGAACCGGGTCCTGATCCTGAACCGGATCCTGATCCTGAAATGCGTCCTGATCCTGAACCGACTCCTGATCCTGAACCGGGCCATGATTCTGAAACGGGACCTGATCGTGAACCGGGTCCTGATCCTGAAATGGGTCCTGATCCAGATCTGGGTCCTGATCCAGATCCGGCTCCTGATCCTGATCCGGGCCCTGATCCTGAACTGTGTCCTGATCCTGAACCGGGTCCTGATCCTGAAATGTGTCCTGATCCTGAACCAACTCCTGATCCTGAACCGACTCCTGATCCTGAAATGGGTCCTGATCCTGAACCAACTCCTGATCCTGAACCAACTCCTAATCGTGAACCAGATCCTGATCCTGAAATGGGTCCTGATCCTGAATCGGGTCCTGATCCTGAATCGTTTCCTGATCCTGAATCGGGTCCGGCTCTGAACCAGGTCCTTATCCTGAAATGTGTCCTGATCCTGAAAGGTCCTGATCCTGAACCGGATTCTGATCCTGATCCGGGCCCTGATCCTGAACTGTGTCCTGATCCTGAACCGGGTCCTGATCCTGAAATGTATCCTGATTCTGAACCAACTCCTGATCCTGAACCAACTCCTGATCGTGAACCATATCCTGATCCTGAAATGGGTCCTGATCCTGAATCGTTTCCTGATCCTGAATCGGGTCCGGATCTGAACCGGGTCCTGATCCTGAAATGGGTCCTGATCCTGAAAGGTCCTGATCCTGACCCGGATTCTGATCCTGAACCGGGACATGATCCTGAAAAGGTCGATCCTGAATCTGGTCCTGATCTGAACCGACTCCTGATCCTGAACTGGATTCTGATCCTGAACCATGTCCTGATCCTGAATCGGGTCCTGATCTTGATCCGGCTCCTGATCCTGAACTGGGTCCTGATCCTGAACAGGATCCTGATCCTGATATGGGTACTGATCCTGCACCGACTCCTATTCCTGAACCGGGTCCTGATCCTCAAATGGATCCTGATCCTGAAATGCGTCCTGATCCTGAACCGACTCCTGATCCTGAACCGGGCCCTAATCCTGAAACGGGACCTGATCTTGAACCGGGTCCTGATCCTGAAATGGGTCCTGATCCAGAACTGGGTCCTGATCCTGAAATGGGTCCTGATCCAGAACTGGGTCCTGATCCTGATCCGGCTCCTGATCCTGATCCGGGCTCTGATCCTGAACTGTGTCCTGATCCTGAACCGGGTCCTGATCCTGAAATGTGTCCTGATCCTGAACCAACTCCTGATCCTGAACCGACTCCTGATCCTGAAATGGGTCCTGATCCTGAACCAACTCCTGATCCTGAAAAAAATCCTGATCGTGAACCAGATCCTGATCCTGAAATGGGTCCTGATCCTGAACCGGGTCCTGATCCTGAATCGTTTCCTGATCCTGAATCGGGTCCGGATCTGAACCGGGTCCTGATCATGAAATGGGTCCTGACCCTGAAAAGTCCTGATCCTGAACCGGGACCTGATCCTGAAAAGGTCGATCCTGAATCTAGTCCTGATCTGAACCGACTCCTGATCCTGAACTGGATTCTGATCCTGAACCATGTCCTGATCCTGAATCGCGTCCTGATCATGATCCAGCTCCTGATCCTGAACTGGGTCTTGATCCTGAACTGGATCCTGATCCTGAAATGGGTGCTGATCCTGAACCGACACCTGATCCTGAACCGGGCCCTGATCCTGAAATGGGACCTGATCCTGAACCGGGTCCTGATCCAGAACTGGGTCCTGATCCTGAACCGGGTCCTGATTGTTACCCGGATCCTGATCCTGAACCAGGTCCTGATCCTAAACCGGGTCCTGGTCCTGAAACAACTCCTTATCCTGAACCAATTCCTGATCCTGAACCGGCCATGATCCTGAACTGGGTCCTGATCCTCAACGGGGTCCTGATCCTGAACCGGGTCCTGATCCTGAAACAACTCCTCATCTTGAACCAATTCCTGATCCTGAACCGGCCCTGATCCTGAACTGGGTCATGATCCTGAACCGGGACCTGATCCTGCATCGGGTCCATTTCCAGAATCAGGTCCAGATCCTGAACCGGGACCTGATCCTGAAAAGGTCTTGCTCCTGAATCGGGTCCTGATCTTGATCCGGCTCCTGATCCTGAACTGGGTCCTGATCCTGAACAGGATTCTGATCCTGAAATGGGTATTGATCCTGAACCGACTCCTGATCCTGAACCGGGCTCTGATCCTGAACTGTGTCCTGATCCTGAACCGGGACCTGATCCTGAAATGTGTCCTGATCCTGAACCAACTCCTGATCCTGAACCAAGTCCTGATCCTGAAATGGGTCCTGATCCTGAACCAACTCCTGATCCTGAAAAAACTCCTGATCGTGAACCTGATCCTCGTCCTGAAATGGGTCCTGATCCTGAACCGGGTCCTGATCCTGAATCGTTTCCTGATCCTGAATCGGGTCCGGATCTGAACCGGGTCCTGATCATGAAATGGGTCCTGATCCTGAAAAGTCCTGATCCTGAACCGGATTCTGATCCTGAAACGGGACCTGATCCTGAACCGGGTTCTGATCCTGAAATGTGTCCTGATACTGAACCGGGACCTGATCCTGAAAAGGTCGATCCTGAATCTAGTCCTGATCTGAACCGACTCCTGATCCTGAACTGGATTCTGATCCTGAACCATGTCCTGATCCTGAATCGCGTCCTGATCATGATCCAACTCCTGATCCTGAACTGTGTCCTGATCCTGAACTGGATCCTGATCCTGAAATGGGTGCTGATCCTGAACCGACACCTGATCCTGAACCTGGCCCTGATCCTGAAATGGGACCTGATCCTGAACCGGGTCCTGATCCTGAAATGGGTCCTGATCCAGAACTGGGTCCTGATCCTGAACCGGGTCCTGATTGTTACCCGGATCCTGATCCTGAACCGGGTCCTGATCCTGAACCGGGTCCTGGTCCTGAAACAACTCCTTATCCTGAACCAATTCCTGATCCTGAACCGGCCATGATCCTGAACTGGGTCCTGATCCTGAACGGGGTCCTGGTCCTGAATCGTGTCCTGATCCTGAACCGGGTCCTGATCCTGAAACAACTCCTCATCCTGAACCAATTCCTGATCCTGAACCGGCCCTGATCCTGAACTGGGTCCTGATCCTGAACCGGGACCTGATCCTGCATCGGGTCCTGATCCTGTATCAGGTCCAGATCCTGAACCGGGACCTGATCCTGAAAAGGTCTTGCTCCTGAATCGGGTCCTGATCTTAATCCGGCTCCTGATCCTGAACTGGGTCCTGATCCTGAACAGGATTCTGATCCTGAAATGGGTATTGATCCTGAACCGACTCCTGATCCTGAACCGGGTCCTGATCCTGAACCGGATCCTGATCCTGAAATGCGTCCTGATCCTGAACCGACTCCTGATCCTGAACCGGGCCCTGATCCTGAAACGGGACCTGATCGTGAACCGGGTCCTGATCCTGAAATGGGTCCTGATCCAGATCTGGGTCCTGATCCAGATCCGGCTCCTGATCCTGATCCGGGCCCTGATCCTGAACTGTGTCCTGATCCTGAACCGGGTCCTGATCCTGAAATGTGTCCTGATCCTGAACCAACTCCTGATCCTGAACCGACTCCTGATCCTGAAATGGGTCCTGATCCTGAACCAACTCCTGATCCTGAACCAACTCCTAATCGTGAACCAGATCCTGATCCTGAAATGGGTCCTGATCCTGAATCGGGTCCTGATCCTGAATCGTTTCCTGATCCTGAATCGGGTCCGGGTCTGAACCAGGTCCTTATCCTGAAATGTGTCCTGATCCTGAAAGGTCCTGATCCTGAACCGGATTCTGATCCTGAACCGGGACCTGATCCTGAAAAGGTCAATCCTGAATCTAGTCCTGATCTGAACCGACTCCTGATCCTGAACTGGATTCTGATCCTGAACCATGTCCTGATCCTGAATCGGGTCCTGATCTTGATCCGGCTCCTGATCCTGAACTGGGTCCTGATCCTGAACCGACTCCTGATCCTGAACTGGATCCTGATCCTGAACCATGTCCTGATCCTGAACCGGGCCCTGATCCTGAACCGGGACCTGATCCTGAACCGGATCCTGATCCTGAAATGGGTCCTGATCCAGAACTGGGTCCTGATCGTGAACCGGGTCCTGATCCTGAACCGAATCATGATCCTGAAATGGGTCCTGATCCTGAACCGGCTCCTGATCATGAACTGGATCCTGATCCTGAACGATGTCCTCATCCTGAACCGGGCCCTGATCCTGAACCGGTACCTGATCCTGAACCGGGTCCTGATGCTGAAATGGGTCCTGATCCTGAACTGGGTCCTGATCCTGAACCGGGTCCTGATCCTGAAATGTGTCCTGATCCTGAACCAACTCCTGATCCTGAACCGACTCCTGATCCTGAAATGGGTCCTGATCCTGAACCAACATCTGATCCTGAACCAACTCCTGATCCTGAACCAGATCCTGATCCTGAAGTGAGTCCTGATCCTGAACCGGGCCCTGATCCTGAAACGGGACCTGATCGTGAACCGGGCCCTGATCCTGAAATGGGTCCTGATCCAGAACTGGGTCCTGATCCTGATTCGGCTCCTGATCCTGATCCGGGCCCTGACCCTGAACTGTGTCCTGATCCTGAACCGGGTCCTGATCCTGAAATGTGTCCTGATTCTGAACCAACTCCTGATCCTGAACCGAGTCCTGATCGTGAACCATATCCTGATCCTGAAATGGGTCCTGATCCTGAATCGTTTCCTGATCCTGAATCGGGTCCGGATCTGAACCGGGTCCTGATCCTGAAATGGGTCCTCATCCTGAAAGGTCCTGATCCTGACCCGGATTCTGATCCTGAACCGGGACATGATCCTGAAAAGGTCGATCCTGAATCTGGTCCTGATCTGAACCGACTTCTGATCCTGAACTGGATTCTGATCCTGAACCATGACCTAATCCTGAATCGGGTACTGATCCTGCACCGACTCCTGATCCTGAACTGGGTCCTGATCCTCAACCGGATCCTGATCCTGAAATGCGTCCTGATCCTGAACCGACTCCTGATCCTGAACCGGGCCCTGATCCTGAAACGGGACCTGATCTTGAACCGGGTCCTGATCCTGAAATGGGTCCTGATCCAGAACTGGGTCCTGATCCTGATCCGGCTCCTGATCCTGATCCGGGCTCTGATCCTGAACTGTGTCCTGATCCTGAACCGGGTCCTGATCCTGAAATGTGTCCTGATCCTGAACCAACTCCTGATCCTGAATCGACTCCTGATCCTGAAATGGGTCCTGATCCTGAACAAACTCCTGATCCTGAACCAACTCATAATCGTGAACCAGATCCTGATCCTGAAATGGGTCCTGATCCTGAATCGGGTCCTGATCCTGAATCGTTTCCTGATCCTGAATCGGGTCCGGGTCTGAACCAGGTCCTTATCCTGAAATGTGTCCTGATCCTGAAAGGTCCTGATCCTGAACCGGATTCTGATCCTGAACCGGGACCTGATCCTGAAAAGGTCGATCCTGAATCTAGTCCTGATCTGAACCGACTCCTGATCCTGAACTGGATTCTTATCCTGAACCATGTCCTGATCCTGAATCGGGTCCTGATCTTGATCCGGCTCCTGATCCTGAACTGGGTCCTGATCCTGAACCGACTCCTGATCCTGAACTGGATCCTGATCCTGAACCATGTCCTGATCCTGAACCGGGCCCTGATCCTGAACCGGGACCTGATCCTGAACCGGATCCTGATCCTGAAATGGGTCCTGATCCAGAACTGGGTCCTGATCGTGAACCGGGTCCTGATCCTGAACCGAATCATGATCCTGAAATGGGTCCTGATCCTGAACCGGCTCCTGATCATGAACTGGATCCTGATCCTGAACGATGTCCTCATCCTGAACCGGGCCCTGATCCTGAACCGGTACCTGATCCTGAACCGGGTCCTGATCCTGAAATGGGTCCTGATCCTGAACTGGGTCCTGATCCTGAACCGGGTCCTGATCCTGAAATGTGTCCTGATCCTGAACCAACTCCTGATCCTGAACCGACTCCTGATCCTGAAATGGGTCCTGATCCTGAACCAACACCTGATCCTGAACCAACTCCTGATCCTGAACCAGATCCTGATCCTGAAGTGAGTCCTGATCCTGAACCGGGCCCTGATCCTGAAACGGGACCTGATCGTGAACCGGGCCCTGATCCTGAAATGGGTCCTGATCCAGAACTGGGTCCTGATCCTGATCCGGCTCCTGATCCTGATCCGGGCCCTGACCCTGAACTGTGTCCTGATCCTGAACCGGGTCCTGATCCTGAAATGTGTCCTGATTCTGAACCAACTCCTGATCCTGAACCAACTCCTGATCGTGAACCATATCCTGATCCTGGAATGGGTCCTGATCCTGAATCGTTTCCTGATCCTGAATCGGGTCCGGATCTGAACCGGGTCCTGATCCTGAAATGGGTCCTCATCCTGAAAGGTCCTGATCCTGACCCGGATTCTGATCCTGAACCGGGACATGATCCTGAAAAGGTCGATCCTGAATCTGGTCCTGATCTGAACCGACTTCTGATCCTGAACTGGATTCTGATCCTGAACCATGACCTAATCCTGAATCGGGTACTGATCCTGCACCGACCCCTGATCCTGAACTGGGTCCTGATCCTCAACCGGATCCTGATCCTGAAATGCGTCCTGATCCTGAACCGACTCCTGATCCTGAACCGGGCCCTGATCCTGAAACGGGACCTGATCTTGAACCGGGTCCTGATCCTGAAATGGGTCCTGATCCAGAACTGGCTCCTGATCCAGATCCGGCTCCTGATCCTGATCCGGGCTCTGATCCTGAACTGTGTCCTGATCCTGAACCGGGTCCTGATCCTGAAATGTGTCCTGATCCTGAACCAACTCCTGATCCTGAACCGACTCCTGATCCTGAAATGGGTCCTGATCCTGAACCAACTCCTGATCCTGAAAAAACTCCTGATCGTGAACCAGATCCTGATCCTGAAATGGGTCCTGATCCTGAACCGGGTCCTGATCCTGAATCGTTTCCTGATCCTGAATCGGGTCCGGATCTGAACCGGGTCCTGATCATGAAATGGGTCCTGATCCTGAAAAGTCCTGATCCTGAACCGGGACCTGATCCTGAAAAGGTCGATCCTGAATCTAGTCCTGATCTGAACCGACTCCTGATCCTGAACTGGATTCTGATCCTGAACCATGTCCTGATCCTGAATCGCGTCCTGATCATGATCCAGCTCCTGATCCTGAACTGGGTCTTGATCCTGAACTGGATCCTGATCCTGAAATGGGTGCTGATCCTGAACCGACACCTGATCCTGAACCGGGCCCTGATCCTGAAACGGGACCTGATCGTGAACCGGGTCCTGATCCTGAAATGGGTCCTGATCCAGAACTGGGTCCTGATCCTGAACCGGGTCCTGATTGTTACCCGGATCCTGATCCTGAACCGGGTCCTGATCCTGAACCGGGTCCTGGTCCTGAAACAACTCCTTATCCTGAACCAATTCCTGATCCTGAACCGGCCCTGATCCTGAACTGGGTCCTGATCCTCAACGGGGTCCTGATCCTGAATCGGGTCCTGATCCTGAACCGGGTCCTGATCCTGAAACAACTCCTCATCCTGAACCAATTCCTGATCCTGAACCGGCCCTGATCCTGAACTGGGTCCTGATCCTGAACCGGGACCTGATCCTGCATCGGGTCCTGATCCAGAATCAGGTCCAGATCCTGAACCGGTACCTGATCCTGAAAAGGTCTTGCTCCTGAATCGGGTCCTGATCTTGATCCGGCTCCTGATCCTGAACTGGGTCCTGATCCTGAACAGGATTCTGATCCTGAAATGGGTATTGATCCTGAACCGACTCCTGATCCTGAACCGGGTCCTGATCCTGAACCGGATCCTGATCCTGAAATGCGTCCTGATCCTAAACCGACTCCTGATCCTGAACCGGGCCCTGATCCTGAAACGGGACCTGATCGTGAACCGGGTCCTGATCCTGAAATGGGTCCTGATCCAGAACTGGGTCCTGATCCTGATCCGGCTCCTGATCCTGATCAGGGCTCTGATCCTGAACTGTGTCCTGATCCTGAACCGGGACCTGATCCTGAAATGTGTCCTGATCCTGAACCAACTCCTAATCCTGAACCGAGTCCTGATCCTGAAATGGGTCCTGATCCTGAACCAACTCCTGATCCTGAAAAAACTCCTGATCGTGAAACTGATCCTCGTCCTGAAATGGGTCCTGATCCTGAACCGGGTCCTGATCCTGAATCGTTTCCTGATCCTGAATCGGGTCCGGATCTGAACCGGGTCCTGATCATGAAATGGGTCCTGATCCTGAAAAGTCCTGATCCTGAACCGGATTCTGATCCTGAAACGGGACCTGATCCTGAACCGGGTTCTGATCCTGAAATGTGTCCTGATACTGAACCGGGACCTGATCCTGAAAAGGTCGATCCTGAATCTAGTCCTGATCTGAACCGACTCCTGATCCTGAACTGGATTCTGATCCTGAACCATGTCCTGATCCTGAATCGCGTCCTGATCATGATCCAACTCCTGATCCTGAACTGTGTCCTGATCCTGAACTGGATCCTGATCCTGAAATGGGTGCTGATCCTGAACCGACACCTGATCCTGAACCGGGCCCTGATCCTGAAATGGGACCTGATCCTGAACCGGGTCCTGATCCTGAAATGGGTCCTGATCCAGAACTGGGTCCTGATCCTGAACCGGGTCCTGATTGTTACCCGGATCCTGATCCTGAACCGGGTCCTGATCCTGAACCGGGTCCTGGTCCTGAAACAACTCCTTATCCTGAACCAATTCCTGATCCTGAACCGGCCATGATCCTGAACTGGGTCCTGATCCTGAACGGGGTCCTGATCCTGAATCGTGTCCTGATCCTGAACCGGGTCCTGATCCTGAAACAATCCTCATCCTGAACCAATTCCTGATCCTGAACCGGCCCTGATCCTGAACTGGGTCCTGACCCTGAACCTGGACCTGATCCTGCATCGGGTCCTGATCCTGAATCAGGTCCAGATCCTGAACCGGGACCTGATCCTGAAAAGCTCTTGCTCCTGAATCGGGTCCTGATCTTGATCCGGCTCCTGATCCTGAACTGGGTCCTGATCCTGAACAGGATTCTGATCCTGAAATGGGTATTGATCCTGAACCGACTCCTGATCCTGAACCGGGTCCTGATCCTGAACCGGATCCTGATCCTGAAATGCGTCCTGATCCTGAACCGACTCCTGATCCTGAACCGGGCCCTGATTCTGAAACGGGACCTGATCGTGAACCGGGTCCTGATCCTGAAATGGGTCCTGATCCAGATCTGGGTCCTGATCCAGATCCGGCTCCTGATCCTGATCCGGGCCCTGATACTGAACTGTGTCCTGATCCTGAACCTGGTCCTGATCCTGAAATGTGTCCTGATCCTGAACCAACTCCTGATCCTGAACCAACTCCTAATCGTGAACCAGATCCTGATCCTGAAATGGGTCCTGATCCTGAATCGGGTCCTGATCCTGAATCGTTTCCTGATCCTGAATCGGGTCCGGGTCTGAACCAGGTCCTTATCCTGAAATGTGTCCTGATCCTGAAAGGTCCTGATCCTGAACCGGATTCTGATCCTGAACCGGGACCTGATCCTGAAAAGGTCGATCCTGAATCTAGTCCTGATCTGAACCGACTCCTGATCCTGAACTGGATTCTTATCCTGAACCATGTCCTGATCCTGAATCGGGTCCTGATCTTGATCCGGCTCCTGATCCTGAACTGGGTCCTGATCCTGAACCGACTCCTGATCCTGAACTGGATCCTGATCCTGAACCATGTCCTGATCCTGAACCGGGCCCTGATCCTGAACCGGGACCTGATCCTGAACCGGATCCTGATCCTGAAATGGGTCCTGATCCAGAACTGGGTCCTGATCGTGAACCGGGTCCTGATCCTGAACCGAATCATGATCCTGAAATGGGTCCTGATCCTGAACCGGCTCCTGATCATGAACTGGATCCTGATCCTGAACGATGTCCTCATCCTGAACCGGGCCCTGATCCTGAACCGGTACCTGATCCTGAACCGGGTCCTGATCCTGAAATGGGTCCTGATCCTGAACTGGGTCCTGATCCTGAACCGGGTCCTGATCCTGAAATGTGTCCTGATCCTGAACCAACTCCTGATCCTGAACCGACTCCTGATCCTGAAATGGGTCCTGATCCTGAACCAACACCTGATCCTGAACCAACTCCTGATCCTGAACCAGATCCTGATCCTGAAGTGAGTCCTGATCCTGAACCGGGCCCTGATCCTGAAACGGGACCTGATCGTGAACCGGGCCCTGATCCTGAAATGGGTCCTGATCCAGAACTGGGTCCTGATCCTGATCCGGCTCCTGATCCTGATCCGGGCCCTGACCCTGAACTGTGTCCTGATCCTGAACCGGGTCCTGATCCTGAAATGTGTCCTGATTCTGAACCAACTCCTGATCCTGAACCAACTCCTGATCGTGAACCATATCCTGATCCTGGAATGGGTCCTGATCCTGAATCGTTTCCTGATCCTGAATCGGGTCCGGATCTGAACCGGGTCCTGATCCTGAAATGGGTCCTCATCCTGAAAGGTCCTGATCCTGACCCGGATTCTGATCCTGAACCGGGACATGATCCTGAAAAGGTCGATCCTGAATCTGGTCCTGATCTGAACCGACTTCTGATCCTGAACTGGATTCTGATCCTGAACCATGACCTAATCCTGAATCGGGTACTGATCCTGCACCGACTCCTGATCCTGAACTGGGTCCTGATCCTCAACCGGATCCTGATCCTGAAATGCGTCCTGATCCTGAACCGACTCCTGATCCTGAACCGGGCCCTGATCCTGAAACGGGACCTGATCTTGAACCGGGTCCTGATCCTGAAATGGGTCCTGATCCAGAACTGGCTCCTGATCCTGATCCGGCTCCTGATCCTGATCCGGGCTCTGATCCTGAACTGTGTCCTGATCCTGAACCGGGTCCTGATCCTGAAATGTGTCCTGATCCTGAACCAACTCCTGATCCTGAACCGACTCCTGATCCTGAAATGGGTCCTGATCCTGAACCAACTCCTGATCCTGAAAAAACTCCTGATCGTGAACCAGATCCTGATCCTGAAATGGGTCCTGATCCTGAACCGGGTCCTGATCCTGAATCGTTTCCTGATCCTGAATCGGGTCCGGATCTGAACCGGGTCCTGATCATGAAATGGGTCCTGATCCTGAAAAGTCCTGATCCTGAACCGGGACCTGATCCTGAAAAGGTCGATCCTGAATCTAGTCCTGATCTGAACCGACTCCTGATCCTGAACTGGATTCTGATCCTGAACCATGTCCTGATCCTGAATCGCGTCCTGATCATGATCCAGCTCCTGATCCTGAACTGGGTCTTGATCCTGAACTGGATCCTGATCCTGAAATGGGTGCTGATCCTGAACCGACACCTGATCCTGAACCGGGCCCTGATCCTGAAACGGGACCTGATCGTGAACCGGGTCCTGATCCTGAAATGGGTCCTGATCCAGAACTGGGTCCTGATCCTGAACCGGGTCCTGATTGTTACCCGGATCCTGATCCTGAACCGGGTCCTGATCCTGAACCGGGTCCTGGTCCTGAAACAACTCCTTATCCTGAACCAATTCCTGATCCTGAACCGGCCCTGATCCTGAACTGGGTCCTGATCCTCAACGGGGTCCTGATCCTGAATCGGGTCCTGATCCTGAACCGGGTCCTGATCCTGAAACAACTCCTCATCCTGAACCAATTCCTGATCCTGAACCGGCCCTGATCCTGAACTGGGTCCTGATCCTGAACCGGGACCTGATCCTGCATCGGGTCCTGATCCAGAATCAGGTCCAGATCCTGAACCGGTACCTGATCCTGAAAAGGTCTTGCTCCTGAATCGGGTCCTGATCTTGATCCGGCTCCTGATCCTGAACTGGGTCCTGATCCTGAACAGGATTCTGATCCTGAAATGGGTATTGATCCTGAACCGACTCCTGATCCTGAACCGGGTCCTGATCCTGAACCGGATCCTGATCCTGAAATGCGTCCTGATCCTAAACCGACTCCTGATCCTGAACCGGGCCCTGATCCTGAAACGGGACCTGATCGTGAACCGGGTCCTGATCCTGAAATGGGTCCTGATCCAGAACTGGGTCCTGATCCTGATCCGGCTCCTGATCCTGATCAGGGCTCTGATCCTGAACTGTGTCCTGATCCTGAACCGGGACCTGATCCTGAAATGTGTCCTGATCCTGAACCAACTCCTAATCCTGAACCGAGTCCTGATCCTGAAATGGGTCCTGATCCTGAACCAACTCCTGATCCTGAAAAAACTCCTGATCGTGAAACTGATCCTCGTCCTGAAATGGGTCCTGATCCTGAACCGGGTCCTGATCCTGAATCGTTTCCTGATCCTGAATCGGGTCCGGATCTGAACCGGGTCCTGATCATGAAATGGGTCCTGATCCTGAAAAGTCCTGATCCTGAACCGGATTCTGATCCTGAAACGGGACCTGATCCTGAACCGGGTTCTGATCCTGAAATGTGTCCTGATACTGAACCGGGACCTGATCCTGAAAAGGTCGATCCTGAATCTAGTCCTGATCTGAACCGACTCCTGCTCCTGAACTGGATTCTGATCCTGAACCATGTCCTGATCCTGAATCGCGTCCTGATCATGATCCAACTCCTGATCCTGAACTGTGTCCTGATCCTGAACTGGATCCTGATCCTGAAATGGGTGCTGATCCTGAACCGACACCTGATCCTGAACCGGGCCCTGATCCTGAAATGGGACCTGATCCTGAACCGGGTCCTGATCCTGAAATGGGTCCTGATCCAGAACTGGGTCCTGATCCTGAACCGGGTCCTGATTGTTACCCGGATCCTGATCCTGAACCGGGTCCTGATCCTGAACCGGGTCCTGGTCCTGAAACAACTCCTTATCCTGAACCAATTCCTGATCCTGAACCGGCCATGATCCTGAACTGGGTCCTGATCCTGAACGGGGTCCTGATCCTGAATCGTGTCCTGATCCTGAACCGGGTCCTGATCCTGAAACAATCCTCATCCTGAACCAATTCCTGATCCTGAACCGGCCCTGATCCTGAACTGGGTCCTGACCCTGAACCTGGACCTGATCCTGCATCGGGTCCTGATCCTGAATCAGGTCCAGATCCTGAACCGGGACCTGATCCTGAAAAGCTCTTGCTCCTGAATCGGGTCCTGATCTTGATCCGGCTCCTGATCCTGAACTGGGTCCTGATCCTGAACAGGATTCTGATCCTGAAATGGGTATTGATCCTGAACCGACTCCTGATCCTGAACCGGGTCCTGATCCTGAACCGGATCCTGATCCTGAAATGCGTCCTGATCCTGAACCGACTCCTGATCCTGAACCGGGCCCTGATTCTGAAACGGGACCTGATCGTGAACCGGGTCCTGATCCTGAAATGGGTCCTGATCCAGATCTGGGTCCTGATCCAGATCCGGCTCCTGATCCTGATCCGGGCCCTGATACTGAACTGTGTCCTGATCCTGAACCTGGTCCTGATCCTGAAATGTGTCCTGATCCTGAACCAACTCCTGATCCTGAACCGACTCCTGATCCTGAAATGGGTCCTGATCCTGAACCAACTCCTGACCCTGAACCAACTCCTAATCGTGAACCAGATCCTGATCCTGAAATGGGTCCTGATCCTGAATCGGGTCCTGATCCTGAATCGTTTCCTGATCCTGAATCGGGTCCGGGTCTGAACCAGGTCCTTATCCTGAAATGTGTCCTGATCCTGAAAGGTCCTGATCCTGAACCGGATTCTGATCCTGAACCGGGACCTGATCCTGAAAAGGTCGATCCTGAATCTAGTCCTGATCTGAACCGACTCCTGATCCTGAACTGGATTCTGATCCTGAACCATGTCCTGATCCTGAATCGGGTCCTGATCTTGATCCGGCTCCTGATCCTGAACTGGGTCCTGATCCTGAACCGACTCCTGATCCTGAACTGGATCCTGATCCTGAACCATGTCCTGATCCTGAACCGGGCCCTGATCCTGAACCGGGACCTGATCCTGAACCGGATCCTGATCCTGAAATGGGTCCTGATCCAGAACTGGGTCCTGATCGTGAACCGGGTCCTGATCCTGAACCGAATCATGATCCTGAAATGGGTCCTGATCCTGAACCGGCTCCTGATCATGAACTGGATCCTGATCCTGAACGATGTCCTCATCCTGAACCGGGCCCTGATCCTGAACCGGTACCTGATCCTGAACCGGGTCCTGATCCTGAAATGGGTCCTGATCCTGAACTGGGTCCTGATCCTGAACCGGGTCCTGATCCTGAAATGTGTCCTGATCCTGAACCAACTCCTGATCCTGAACCGACTCCTGATCCTGAAATGGGTCCTGATCCTGAACCAACACCTGATCCTGAACCAACTCCTGATCCTGAACCAGATCCTGATCCTGAAATGAGTCCTGATCCTGAACCGGGCCCTGATCCTGAAACGGGACCTGATCGTGAACCGGGCCCTGATCCTGAAATGGGTCCTGATCCAGAACTGGGTCCTGATCCTGATCCGGCTCCTGATCCTGATCCGGGCCCTGACCCTGAACTGTGTCCTGATCCTGAACCGGGTCCTGATCCTGAAATGTGTCCTGATTCTGAACCAACTCCTGATCCTGAACCAACTCCTGATCGTGAACCATATCCTGATCCTGAAATGGGTCCTGATCCTGAATCGTTTCCTGATCCTGAATCGGGTCCGGATCTGAACCGGGTCCTGATCCTGAAATGGGTCCTCATCCTGAAAGGTCCTGATCCTGACCCGGATTCTGATCCTGAACCGGGACATGATCCTGAAAAGGTCGATCCTGAATCTGGTCCTGATCTGAACCGACTTCTGATCCTGAACTGGATTCTGATCCTGAACCATGACCTAATCCTGAATCGGGTACTGATCCTGCACCGACTCCTGATCCTGAACTGGGTCCTGATCCTCAACCGGATCCTGATCCTGAAATGCGTCCTGATCCTGAACCGACTCCTGATCCTGAACCGGGCCCTGATCCTGAAACGGGACCTGATCTTGAACCGGGTCCTGATCCTGAAATGGGTCCTGATCCAGAACTGGGTCCTGATCCTGATCCGGCTCCTGATCCTGATCCGGGCTCTGATCCTGAACTGTGTCCTGATCCTGAACCGGGTCCTGATCCTGAAATGTGTCCTGATCCTGAACCAACTCCTGATCCTGAATCGACTCCTGATCCTGAAATGGGTCCTGATCCTGAACAAACTCCTGATCCTGAACCAACTCATAATCGTGAACCAGATCCTGATCCTGAAATGGGTCCTGATCCTGAATCGGGTCCTGATCCTGAATCGTTTCCTGATCCTGAATCGGGTCCGGGTCTGAACCAGGTCCTTATCCTGAAATGTGTCCTGATCCTGAAAGGTCCTGATCCTGAACCGGATTCTGATCCTGAACCGGGACCTGATCCTGAAAAGGTCGATCCTGAATCTAGTCCTGATCTGAACCGACTCCTGATCCTGAACTGTATTCTGATCCTGAACCATGTCCTGATCCTGAATCGGGTCCTGATCTTGATCCGGCTCCTGATCCTGAACTGGGTCCTGATCCTGAACCGACTCCTGATCCTGAACTGGATCCTGATCCTGAACCATGTCCTGATCCTGAACCGGGCCCTGATCCTGAACCGGGACCTGATCCTGAACCGGATCCTGATCCTGAAATGGGTCCTGATCCAGAACTGGGTCCTGATCGTGAACCGGGTCCTGATCCTGAACCGAATCATGATCCTGAACCGGGTCCTGATCCTGACCCGGGTTCTGATCCTGACCAACTCCTGATCCTGAACCGACTCCTGATCCTGCACCGGATCCTGATCCTGAATTGGGTCCTGATCATGAACCAACTCCTGATCTTGAACCGGGTACTGATCCTGAAATGAGTCCTGATTCTGCACCAGATCCTAATCCTGAACTGGATCCTGATCTGAACTGGGTCCTCATCCTGAATCAACTCCTGAACCTGAATCGGGTCCCGATCCTGAACCAAATCCTGATCCTGAAACAACTCCTGAACCTGAACCGGTTCCTGATCCTGAACCGACTCCTGATCCTGAACCGGATCCTGATCCTGAACCAGATCCTGACCTTAACCGGCTCCTGATCCTGAACCGGATCCTGAACTGGGTCCTGATCCTGAACCGGATCCTGATCCTGAACCAACTCCTGATCCTGAACCGGGTCCTGATCCTGACCAACTCCTGGTCCTGAACCAGATCGTGATCCTGAAACGGGTCCTGATCCTGAACCGGATCCTGATGCGAACTGGGTCCTGATCCTGAACCAACTCCTGAACCTGAACCGGATCCTGATGTGAACTGGGTCCTGATCCTGACCAACTCCTTATCCCGAACCGGATCTGATGTGAACTGGGTCCTGATCCTGAACCAACTCCTGATCCTGAACTGAATCGTGATCCTGAACCGGGTCCTGATCTTGAACCGGGTCCTGATCCTGAACCGACTCCTGATCCTGAACCGACTCCTGATCCTGAACCGGGTCCTGATCTTGAACCGTGTCCTGATCCTGAACCAACTCCTGATCCTGAACCTGGTCCTGATCCTGAACCGGGACCTGATCCTGAACCAACTCCTGATCCTGAACCGGGTCCTGATCCTGAACCGACTCCTGATCCTGAACCGGGTCCTGATCCCGAACCAAGTCCTGATCCTGAACCGACTCCTAATCCTGAACCGAGTCCTGATCCTGAACCGACACTTGATCCTGAACCAGGTCCTGATGCTGACCAACTCCTGATCCTGAACCGACTCCTGATCCTGCACCGGATCCTGATCCTGAATTGGGTCCTGATACAGAACCAACTCCTGATCTTGAACCGGGTCCTGATCCTGAACCGGGTCCTGATCCTGAACCAACTCCTGATCCTGAACCGGGTCCTGATTCTGAACCGGGTCCTGATCCTGAACCGACTCCTGATCCTGAACCGTGTCCTGATCCTGACCAACTCCTGATCCTGAACCGACTCCTGATCCTGCACCGGATCCTGATCCTGAATTTGGTCCTGATCCTGAACCAACTCCTGATCTTGAACCGGGTCCTGATCCTGAACCGAGTCCTGATCCTGAACCAACTCCTGATCTTGAACCCGGAACTGATCCTGAAATGAGTCCTGATCCTGCACCTGATCCTGATCTGAACTGGGTTCTCATCCTGAACCAACTCCTGAACCTGAATCGTGTCCTGATCATGAACCAACTCCTGATCCTGGAGCAACTCCTGATCCTGAACCAACTCCTGATCCTGAACCAACTCTTGATAATGAAACGGATCCTGATCCTGAACCGGGTCCTGACCCTGAACCGGATCCTGATTATGAACTAATGCCTGGTAATGAAACGGGGCCTGATCCTGCAGCAAATCTTGATCCTGAACCGGGTCCGGATTCTGACCAACACCTGATCCTGAACCAACTCCTGATCCTGAACTGAGTCCTGATCCCGAACCGGGTCCTGACCCTGAACCGACTCCTGTTCCTGCACCGGGTACTGATCCTGAATTGGGTCCTGATCCTGATCCAACTCCTGATCTTGAACCGGGTCCTGATCCTGAACCGGATCCTGATCCTGAACCAACTCCTGATCCTGAACCAACTCCTGATCCTGAACCGGGTCCTGATCTTGACCAACTCCTGATCCTGAACCGGATCGTGATCCTGAACCGGGTCCTGATCCTGAACCGGATCCTGATGTGAACTGGGTCCTGATCCTGAACCAACTCCTGAACCTGAACCGGATCCTGATGTGAACTGGGTCCTGATCCTGACCAACTCCTTATCCAGAACCGGATCCTGATGTGAACTGGGTCCTGATCCTGAACCAACTCCTGATCCTGAACCGGATCGTGATCATGAACCGTGTCTTGACCCTGAACCGGGTCCTGATCCTGATCAAACTCTTGATCCTGAACCGGTTCCTGATCCTGAACCGGGTCCTGATCCTGAACCAACTCCTGATCCTGCACCGACTCCTAATCCTGAACCGGGTCCTGATCCTGAACCGGGTCCTGATCCTGAACCGTGTCCTGATCCTGCCCAACTCCTGACCTGAACCGACTCCTGACTTTGCACAGGATCCTGATCCTGAATTGGGTCCTGATCCTGAACCAACTCCTGATCTTGAACCGGGTCCTGATCCTGAACCGGGTCCTGATCCTGAACCAACTCCTGATCTTTAACCGGGATCTGATCCTGAAATGAGTCCTGATCCTGCACCAGATCCTGATCTGAACTGGGTTCTCATCCTGAACCAACTCCTGAAACTGAATCGACTGCTGATCCTGAACCGGGACCTGATCCTGAACCGACTCCTGAACCTGAACCGGGTCCTGATCCTGAACTGGGTCCTTATTCTGAACCGTGTCCTGATCCTGAACCGAATCCTGATCCTGAACCTGGTCCTGATCCTGAACCAACTCCTGATCCTGAAGCGACTCCTGATCCTGAACCGTGTCCTGATCCTGAACCGGGTCCTGATCCTGAACCGACTCCTGATCCTGAACCGGGTCCTGATCTTGAACCAGGTCCTGATCCTGAACCAACTCCTGATCCTGAACCTGGTCCTGATCCTGAATCGGGTCCTGATCCTGAACCGACTCCTGATCCTGCACCCGGGTCCTGATCCTGAACCGGGTCCTGATGCTGAACCAACTCCTGATCCTGAACCAACTCCTGATCTTGAACCGGGTACTGATCCTGAACTGGGTCATGATCCTGAACTGCATACTGACCTGAACTGGGTCCTGATCCTGAATCGGATCCTGATCCTGAAATAAGTCCTCATCCTTCACCAGATCCTAATCCTGAACAGGATCATAATCTGAACTGTGTCCTGATTCTGAACCAACTCCTGAACCTGAATCGGGTCCTGATCCTGAACTAACTCCTGAGCCTGAACCGGGTCCTGATCCTGAACCAACTCCTGATACTGAACCGACTCCTGATCCTGAACCGGGTCCTGATCCTGACCCGGGTCCTGATCCTGACCAACTCCTGATCCTGAACCGACTCCTGATCCTGCACCGGATCCTGATCCTGAATTGGGTCCTGATCATGAACCAACTCCTGATCTTGAACCGGGTACTGATCCTGAAATGAGTCCTGATTCTGCACCAGATCCTAATCCTGAACTGGATCCTGATCTGAACTGGGCCCTCATCCTGAATCAACTCCTGAACCTGAATCGGGTCCCGATCCTGAACCAAATCCTGATCCTGAAACAACTCCTGAACCTGAACCGGTTCCTGATCCTGAACCGACTCCTGATCCTGAACCGGATCCTGATCCTGAACCAGATCCTGACCTTAACCGGCTCCTGATCCTGAACCGGATCCTGAACTGGGTCCTGATCCTGAACCGGATCCTGATCCTGAACCAACTCCTGATCCTGAACCGGGTCCTGATCCTGACCAACTCCTGGTCCTGAACCGGATCGTGATCCTGAAACGGGTCCTGATCCTGAACCGGATCCTGATGCGAACTGGGTCCTGATCCTGAACCAACTCCTGAACCTGAACCGGATCCTGATGTGAACTGGGTCCTGATCCTGACCAACTCCTTATCCCGAACCGGATCTGATGTGAACTGGGTCCTGATCCTGAACCAACTCCTGATCCTGAACTGAATCGTGATCCTGAACCGGGTCCTGATCTTGAACCGGGTCCTGATCCTGAACCGACTCCTGATCCTGAACCGACTCCTGATCCTGAACCGGGTCCTGATCTTGAACCGTGTCCTGATCCTGAACCAACTCCTGATCCTGAACCTGGTCCTGATCCTGAACCGGGACCTGATCCTGAACCAACTCCTGATCCTGAACCGGGTCCTGATCCTGACCAACTCCTTATCCAGAACCGGATCCTGATGTGAACTGGGTCCTGATCCTGAACCAACTCCTGATCCTGAACGGGATCGTGATCATGAACCGGGTCCTGATCCTGAACTAACTCCTGATCCTGAACCGGTTCCTGATCCTGAACCGGGTCCTGATCCTGAACCAACTCCTGATCCTGCACCGACTCCTAATCCTGAAACGGGTCCTGATCCTGAACCGGGTCCTGATCCTGAACCGGGTCCTGATCCTGCCCAACTCCTGATCCTGAACCGACTCCTGACCTTGCACAGGATCCTGATCCTGAATTGGGTCCTGATCCTGAACCAACTCCTGATCTTGAACCGGGTCCTGATCCTGAACCGGGTCCTGATCCTGAGCCAACTCCTGATCTTGAACCGGGAACTGATCCTGAAATGAGTCCTGATCCTGCACCAGATCCTGATCTGAACCGGGACCTGATCCTGAACCGACTCCTGAACCTGAACCGGGTCCTGATCCTGAACTGGGTCCTTATGCTGAACCGGGTCCTGATCCTGAACCGAATCCTGATCCTGAACCTTGTCCTGATCCTGAACCAACTCCTGATCCTGAAGCGACTCCTGATCCTGAACCGTGTCCTGATCCTGAACCGGGTCCTGATCCTGAACCGACTCCTGATCCTGAACCGACTCCTGATCCTGAACCGGGACCTGAACCTGAACCGTGTCCTGATCCTGAACCGAATCCTGATCCTGAACCTGGTCCTGATCCTGAACCAACTCCTGATCCTGAAGCGACTCCTGATCCTGAACCGTGTCCTGATCCTGAACCGGGTCCTGATCCTGAACCGACTCCTGATCCTGAACCGACACCTGATCCTGAACCGGGTCCTGATCCTGAATCGGGTCCTGATCCTGAACCAACTCCTGATCCTGAACCGGGTCCTGATCATGAATTGAATCTTGATCCTGAACCGGATCGTAATCCTGAAATGCGTCCTGATCCTGAACCGGGTCCTGATACTGAACCAACTCCTGATCCTGAACCAACTCATGATCCTGAACCGGGTCCTGATCCTGAACTGGATCTTCATCCTGAACCGGATCCTGACCTGAACTGGGTCCGGATCCTGAATCGGATCCTGATCCTGAAATAAGTCCTCATCCTTCACCAGATCCTAATCCTGAACTGGATCATAATCTGAACTGTGTCCTGATTCTGAACCAACTCCTGAACCTGAATCGGGTCCTGATCCTGAACCAACTCCTGACCCTGAACCGGGTCCTGATCCTGAAACAACTCCTGATCCTGAACCGGATCCTGATGTGAACTGGGTCCTGATCCTGAACCAACTCCTGAACCTGATCCGGATCCTGATGTGAACTGGGTCCTGATCCTGACCAACTCCTTATCCAGAACCGGATCCTGATGTGAACTGGGTCCTGATCCTGAACCAACTCCTGATCCTGAACGGGATCGTGATCATGAACCGTGTCTTGACCCTGAACCGGGTCCTGATCCTGAACTAACTCCTGATCCTGAACCGGTTCCTGATCCTGAACCGGGTCCTGATCCTGAACCAACTCCTGATCCTGCACCGACTCCTAATCCTGAAACGGGTCCTGATCCTGAACCGGGTCCTGATCCTGAACCGGGTCCTGATCCTGCCCAACTCCTGATCCTGAACCGACTCCTGACCTTGCACAGGATCCTGATCCTGACTTGGGTCCTGATCCTGAACCAACTCCTGATCTTGAACCGGGTCCTGATCCTGAACCGGGTCCTGATCCTGAGCCAACTCCTGATCTTGAACCGGGAACTGATCCTGAAATGAGTCCTGATCCTGCACCAGATCCTGATCTGAACCGGGACCTGATCCTGAACCGACTCCTGAACCTGAACCGGGTCCTGATCCTGAACTGGGTCCTTATGCTTAACCGGGTCCTGATCCTGAACCGAATCCTGATCCTGAACCTTGTCCTGATCCTGAACCAACTCCTGATCCTGAAGCGACTCCTGATCCTGAACCGTGTCCTGATCCTGAACCGGGTCCTGATCCTGAACCGACTCCTGATCCTGAACCGACTCCTGATCCTGAACCGGGTCCTGATCTTGAACCGTGTCCTGATCCTGAACCAACTCCTGATCCTGAACCTGGTCCTGATCCTGAATCGGGTCCTGATCCTGAACCAACTCCTGATCCTGAACCGGGTCCTGATCATGAACTGGGTCTTGATCCTGAACCGGATCCTAATCCTGAAATGCGTCCTGATCCTGAACCGGGTCCTGATACTGAACCAACTCCTGATCCTGAACCAACTCATGATCCTGAACCGGGTCCTGATCCTGAACTGAATGTTCATCCTGAACCGGATCCTGACCCAAACCGGGTCCTGATCCTGAACCGGATCCTGATCCTGAACCGGGTCCTGATCCTGACCAACTCCTGATCCTCAACCAACTCCTGATCCTGAACCGGATCGTGATCCTGAACCGGGTCCTGATCCTGAACCGGGTCCTGATCCTGAACCAACTCCTGATCCTGCACCGACTCCTAATCCTGAACCGGGTCCTGATCCTGAACCGGGTCCTGATCCTGAACCGTGTCCTGATCCTGCCCAACTCCTGACCTGAACCGACTCCTGTCCTTGCACAGGATTCTGATCCTGAATTGGGTCCTGATCTAGAACCAACTCCTGATCTTGAACCGGTTCCTGATCCTGAACCGGGTCCTGATCCTGAACCAACTTCTGATCTTGAACCGGGAACTGATCCTGAAATGAGTCCTGATCCTGCACCAGATCCTGATCTGAACTGGGTTCTCATCCTGAACCAACTCCTGAAAATGAATCGACTCCTGATCCTGAACCGGGACCTGAACCTGAACCGTGTCCTGATCCTGAACCGAATCCTGATCCTGAATCTGGTCCTGATCCTGAACCAACTCCTGATCCTGAAGCGACTCCTGATCCTGAACCGTGTCCTGATCCTGAACCGGGTCCTGATCCTGAACCGACTCCTGATCCTGAACCGACACCTGATCCTGAACCGGGTCCTGATCCTGAATCGGGTCCTGATCCTGAACCAACTCCTGATCCTGAACCGGGTCCTGATCATGAATTGAATCTTGATCCTGAACCGGATCCTAATCCTGAAATGCGTCCTGATCCTGAACCGGGTCCTGATACTGAACCAACTCCTGATCCTGAACCAACTCATGATCCTGAACCGGGTCCTGATCCTGAACTGGATCTTCATCCTGAACCGGATCCTGACCTGAACTGGGTCCGGATCCTGAATCGGATCCTGATCCTGAAATAAGTCCTCATCCTTCACCAGATCCTAATGCTGAACTGGATCATAATCTGAACTGTGTCCTGATTCTGAACCAACTCCTGAACCTGAATCGGGTCCTGATCCTGAACCAACTCCTGATCTTGAACCGGGTCCTGATCCTGAACCGAGTCCTGATCCTGAACCAACTCCTGATCTTGAACCCGGAACTGATCCTGAAATGAGTCCTGATCCTGCACCTGATCCTGATCTGAACTGGGTTCTCATCCTGAACCAACTACTGAACCTGAATCGTGTCCTGATCATGAACCAACTCCTGATCCTGGAGCAACTCCTGATCCTGAACCAACTCCTGATCCTGAACCAACTCTTGATAATGAAACGGATCCTGATCCTGAACCGGGTCCTGACCCTGAACCGGATCCTGATTATGAACTAATGCCTGGTAATGAAACGGGGCCTGATCCTGCAGCAAATCTTGATCCTGAACCGGGTCCGGATTCTGACCAACACCTGATCCTGAACCAACTCCTGATCCTGAACTGAGTCCTGATCCCGAACCGGGTCCTGACCCTGAACCGAATCCTGTTCCTGCACCGGGTACTGATCCTGAATTGGGTCCTGATCCTGATCCAACTCCTGATCTTGAACCGGGTCCTGATCCTGAACCGGATCCTGATCCTGAACCAACTCCTGATCCTGAACCAACTCCTGATCCTGAACCGGGTCCTGATCTTGACCAACTCCTGATCCTGAACCGGATCGTGATCCTGAACCGGGTCCTGATCCTGAACCGGATCCTGATGTGAACTGGGTCCTGATCCTGAACCAACTCCTGAACCTGAACCGGATCCTGATGTGAACTGGGTCCTGATCCTGACCAACTCCTTATCCAGAACCGGATCCTGATGTGAACTGGGTCCTGATCCTGAACCAACTCCTGATCCTGAACCGGATCGTGATCATGAACCGTGTCTTGACCCTGAACCGGGTCCTGATCCTGATCAAACTCTTGATCCTGAACCGGTTCCTGATCCTGAACCGGGTCCTGATCCTGAACCAACTCCTGATCCTGCACCGACTCCTAATCCTGAACCGGGTCCTGATCCTGAACCGGGTCCTGATCCTGAACCGTGTCCTGATCCTGCCCAACTCCTGACCTGAACCGACTCCTGACTTTGCACAGGATCCTGATCCTGAATTGGGTCCTGATCCTGAACCAACTCCTGATCTTGAACCGGGTCCTGATCCTGAACCGGGTCCTGATCCTGAACCAACTCCTGATCTTGAACCGGGATCTGATCCTGAAATGAGTCCTGATCCTGCACCAGATCCTGATCTGAACTGGGTTCTCATCCTGAACCAACTCCTGAAACTGAATCGACTGCTGATCCTGAACCGGGACCTGATCCTGAACCGACTCCTGAACCTGAACCGGGTCCTGATCCTGAACTGGGTCCTTATTCTGAACCGTGTCCTGATCTTGAACCGAATCCTGATCCTGAACCTGGTCCTGATCCTGAACCAACTCCTGATCCTGAAGCGACTCCTGATCCTGAACCGTGTCCTGATCCTGAACCGGGTCCTGATCCTGAACCGACTCCTGATCCTGAACCGGGTCCTGATCTTGAACCAGGTCCTGATCCTGAACCAACTCCTGATCCTGAACCTGGTCCTGATCCTGAATCGGGTCCTGATCCTGAACCGACTCCTGATCCTGCACCCGGGTCCTGATCCTGAACCGGGTCCTGATGCTGAACCAACTCCTGATCCTGAACCAACTCCTGATCTTGAACCGGGTACTGATCCTGAACTGGGTCATGATCCTGAACTGCATACTGACCTGAACTGGGTCCTGATCCTGAATCGGATCCTGATCCTGAAATAAGTCCTCATCCTTCACCAGATCCTAATCCTGAACAGGATCATAATCTGAACTGTGTCCTGATTCTGAACCAACTCCTGAACCTGAATCGGGTCCTGATCCTGAACTAACTCCTGAGCCTGAACCGGGTCCTGATCCTGAACCAACTCCTGATACTGAACCGACTCCTGATCCTGAACCGGGTCCTGATCCTGACCCGGGTCCTGATCCTGACCAACTCCTGATCCTGAACCGACTCCTGATCCTGCACCGGATCCTGATCCTGAATTGGGTCCTGATCATGAACCAACTCCTGATCTTGAACCGGGTACTGATCCTGAAATGAGTCCTGATTCTGCACCAGATCCTAATCCTGAACTGGATCCTGATCTGAACTGGGCCCTCATCCTGAATCAACTCCTGAACCTGAATCGGGTCCCGATCCTGAACCAAATCCTGATCCTGAAACAACTCCTGAACCTGAACCGGTTCCTGATCCTGAACCGACTCCTGATCCTGAACCGGATCCTGATCCTGAACCAGATCCTGACCTTAACCGGCTCCTGATCCTGAACCGGATCCTGAACTGGGTCCTGATCCTGAACCGGATCCTGATCCTGAACCAACTCCTGATCCTGAACCGGGTCCTGATCCTGACCAACTCCTGGTCCTGAACCGGATCGTGATCCTGAAACGGGTCCTGATCCTGAACCGGATCCTGATGCGAACTGGGTCCTGATCCTGAACCAACTCCTGAACCTGAACCGGATCCTGATGTGAACTGGGTCCTGATCCTGACCAACTCCTTATCCCGAACCGGATCTGATGTGAACTGGGTCCTGATCCTGAACCAACTCCTGATCCTGAACTGAATCGTGATCCTGAACCGGGTCCTGATCTTGAACCGGGTCCTGATCCTGAACCGACTCCTGATCCTGAACCGACTCCTGATCCTGAACCGGGTCCTGATCTTGAACCGTGTCCTGATCCTGAACCAACTCCTGATCCTGAACCTGGTCCTGATCCTGAACCGGGACCTGATCCTGAACCAACTCCTGATCCTGAACCGGGTCCTGATCCTGACCAACTCCTTATCCAGAACCGGATCCTGATGTGAACTGGGTCCTGATCCTGAACCAACTCCTGATCCTGAACGGGATCGTGATCATGAACCGTGTCTTGACCCTGAACCGGGTCCTGATCCTGAACTAACTCCTGATCCTGAACCGGTTCCTGATCCTGAACCGGGTCCTGATCCTGAACCAACTCCTGATCCTGCACCGACTCCTAATCCTGAAACGGGTCCTGATCCTGAACCGGGTCCTGATCCTGAACCGGGTCCTGATCCTGCCCAACTCCTGATCCTGAACCGACTCCTGACCTTGCACAGGATCCTGATCCTGAATTGGGTCCTGATCCTGAACCAACTCCTGATCTTGAACCGGGTCCTGATCCTGAACCGGGTCCTGATCCTGAGCCAACTCCTGATCTTGAACCGGGAACTGATCCTGAAATGAGTCCTGATCCTGCACCAGATCCTGATCTGAACCGGGACCTGATCCTGAACCGACTCCTGAACCTGAACCGGGTCCTGATCCTGAACTGGGTCCTTATGCTGAACCGGGTCCTGATCCTGAACCGAATCCTGATCCTGAACCTTGTCCTGATCCTGAACCAACTCCTGATCCTGAAGCGACTCCTGATCCTGAACCGTGTCCTGATCCTGAACCGGGTCCTGATCCTGAACCGACTCCTGATCCTGAACCGACTCCTGATCCTGAACCGGGACCTGAACCTGAACCGTGTCCTGATCCTGAACCGAATCCTGATCCTGAACCTGGTCCTGATCCTGAACCAACTCCTGATCCTGAAGCGACTCCTGATCCTGAACCGTGTCCTGATCCTGAACCGGGTCCTGATCCTGAACCGACTCCTGATCCTGAACCGACACCTGATCCTGAACCGGGTCCTGATCCTGAATCGGGTCCTGATCCTGAACCAACTCCTGATCCTGAACCGGGTCCTGATCATGAATTGAATCTTGATCCTGAACCGGATCGTAATCCTGAAATGCGTCCTGATCCTGAACCGGGTCCTGATACTGAACCAACTCCTGATCCTGAACCAACTCATGATCCTGAACCGGGTCCTGATCCTGAACTGGATCTTCATCCTGAACCGGATCCTGACCTGAACTGGGTCCGGATCCTGAATCGGATCCTGATCCTGAAATAAGTCCTCATCCTTCACCAGATCCTAATCCTGAACTGGATCATAATCTGAACTGTGTCCTGATTCTGAACCAACTCCTGAACCTGAATCGGGTCCTGATCCTGAACCAACTCCTGACCCTGAACCGGGTCCTGATCCTGAAACAACTCCTGATCCTGAACCGGATCCTGATGTGAACTGGGTCCTGATCCTGAACCAACTCCTGAACCTGATCCGGATCCTGATGTGAACTGGGTCCTGATCCTGACCAACTCCTTATCCAGAACCGGATCCTGATGTGAACTGGGTCCTTATCCTGAACCAACTCCTGATCCTGAACGGGATCGTGATCATGAACCGTGTCTTGACCCTGAACCGGGTCCTGATCCTGAACTAACTCCTGATCCTGAACCGGTTCCTGATCCTGAACCGGGTCCTGATCCTGAACCAACTCCTGATCCTGCACCGACTCCTAATCCTGAAACGGGTCCTGATCCTGAACCGGGTCCTGATCCTGAACCGGGTCCTGATCCTGCCCAACTCCTGATCCTGAACCGACTCCTGACCTTGCACAGGATCCTGATCCTGAATTGGGTCCTGATCCTGAACCAACTCCTGATCTTGAACCGGGTCCTGATCCTGAACCGGGTCCTGATCCTGAGCCAACTCCTGATCTTGAACCGGGAACTGATCCTGAAATGAGTCCTGATCCTGCACCAGATCCTGATCTGAACCGGGACCTGATCCTGAACCGACTCCTGAACCTGAACCGGGTCCTGATCCTGAACTGGGTCCTTATGCTGAACCGGGTCCTGATCCTGAACCGAATCCTGATCCTGAACCTTGTCCTGATCCTGAACCAACTCCTGATCCTGAAGCGACTCCTGATCCTGAACCGTGTCCTGATCCTGAACCGGGTCCTGATCCTGAACCGACTCCTGATCCTGAACCTACTCCTGATCCTGAACCGGGTCCTGATCTTGAACCGTGTCCTGATCCTGAACCAACTCCTGATCCTGAACCTGGTCCTGATCCTGAATCGGGTCCTGATCCTGAACCAACTCCTGATCCTGAACCGGGTCCTGATCATGAACTGGGTCTTGATCCTGAACCGGATCCTAATCCTGAAATGCGTCCTGATCCTGAACCGGGTCCTGATACTGAACCAACTCCTGATCCTGAACCAACTCATGATCCTGAACCGGGTCCTGATCCTGAACTGAATGTTCATCCTGAACCGGATCCTGACCCAAACCGGGTCCTGATCCTGAACCGGATCCTGATCCTGAACCGGGTCCTGATCCTGACCAACTCCTGATCCTCAACCAACTCCTGATCCTGAACCGGATCGTGATCCTGAACCGGGTCCTGATCCTGAACCGGGTCCTGATCCTGAACCAACTCCTGATCCTGCACCGACTCCTAATCCTGAACCGGGTCCTGATCCTGAACCGGGTCCTGATCCTGAACCGTGTCCTGATCCTGCCCAACTCCTGACCTGAACCGACTCCTGTCCTTGCACAGGATTCTGATCCTGAATTGGGTCCTGATCTAGAACCAACTCCTGATCTTGAACCGGTTCCTGATCCTGAACCGGGTCCTGATCCTGAACCAACTTCTGATCTTGAACCGGGAACTGATCCTGAAATGAGTCCTGATCCTGCACCAGATCCTGATCTGAACTGGGTTCTCATCCTGAACCAACTCCTGAAAATGAATCGACTCCTGATCCTGAACCGGGACCTGAACCTGAACCGTGTCCTGATCCTGAACCGAATCCTGATCCTGAATCTGGTCCTGATCCTGAACCAACTCCTGATCCTGAAGCGACTCCTGATCCTGAACCGTGTCCTGATCCTGAACCGGGTCCTGATCCTGAACCGACTCCTGATCCTGAACCGACACCTGATCCTGAACCGGGTCCTGATCCTGAATCGGGTCCTGATCCTGAACCAACTCCTGATCCTGAACCGGGTCCTGATCATGAATTGAATCTTGATCCTGAACCGGATCCTAATCCTGAAATGCGTCCTGATCCTGAACCGGGTCCTGATACTGAACCAACTCCTGATCCTGAACCAACTCATGATCCTGAACCGGGTCCTGATCCTGAACTGGATCTTCATCCTGAACCGGATCCTGACCTGAACTGGGTCCGGATCCTGAATCGGATCCTGATCCTGAAATAAGTCCTCATCCTTCACCAGATCCTAATGCTGAACTGGATCATAATCTGAACTGTGTCCTGATTCTGAACCAACTCCTGAACCTGAATCGGGTCCTGATCCTGAACCAACTCCTGACCCTGAACCGGGTCCTGATCCTGAAACAACTCCTGATCCTGAACCGGATCCTGATGTGAACTGGGTCCTGATCCTGAACCAACTCCTGAACCTGATCCGGATCCTGATGTGAACTGGGTCCTGATCCTGACCAACTCCTTATCCAGAACCGGATCCTGATGTGAACTGGGTCCTGATCCTGAACCAACTCCTGATCCTGAACGGGATCGTGATCATGAATCGTGTCTTGACCCTGAACCGGGTCCTGATCCTGAACTAACTCCTGATCCTGAACCGGTTCCTGATCCTGAACCGGGTCCTGATCCTGAACCAACTCCTGATCCTGCACCGACTCCTAATCCTGAAACGGGTCCTGATCCGGAACCGGGTCCTGATCCTGAACCGGGTCCTGATCCTGCCCAACTCCTGATCCTGAACCGACTCCTGACCTTGCACAGGATCCTGATCCTGAATTGGGTCCTGATCCTGAACCAACTCCTGATCTTGAACCGGGTCCTGATCCTGAACCGGGTCCTGATCCTGAGCCAACTCCTGATCTTGAACCGGGAACTGATCCTGAAATGAGTCCTGATCCTGCACCAGATCCTGATCTGAACCGGGACCTGATCCTGAACCGACTCCTGAACCTGAACCGGGTCCTGATCCTGAACTGGGTCCTTATGCTGAACCGGGTCCTGATCCTGAACCGAATCCTGATCCTGAACCTTGTCCTGATCCTGAACCAACTCCTGATCCTGAAGCGACTCCTGATCCTGAACCGTGTCCTGATCCTGAACCGGGTCCTGATCCTGAACCGACTCCTGATCCTGAACCGACTCCTGATCCTGAACCGGGACCTGAACCTGAACCGTGTCCTGATCCTGAACCGAATCCTGATCCTGAACCTGGTCCTGATCCTGAACCAACTCCTGATCCTGAAGCGACTCCTGATCCTGAACCGTGTCCTGATCCTGAACCGGGTCCTGATCCTGAACCGACTCCTGATCCTGAACCGACACCTGATCCTGAACCGGGTCCTGATCCTGAATCGGGTCCTGATCCTGAACCAACTCCTGATCCTGAACCGGGTCCTGATCATGAATTGAATCTTGATCCTGAACCGGATCCTAATCCTGAAATGCGTCCTGATCCTGAACCGGTTCCTGATACTGAACCAACTCCTGATCCTGAACCAACTCATGATCCTGAACCGGGTCCTGATCCTGAACTGGATCTTCATCCTGAACCGGATCCTGACCTGAACTGGGTCCGGATCCTGAATCGGATCCTGATCCTGAAATAAGTCCTCATCCTTCACCAGATCCTAATCCTGAACTGGATCATAATCTGAACTGTGTCCTGATTCTGAACCAACTCCTGAACCTGAATCGGGTCCTGATCCTGAACCAACTCCTGACCCTGAACCGGGTCCTGATCCTGAAACAACTCCTGATCCTGAACCGGGTCCTGATCCTGAACCGGGTCCAGATCCTGAACCAACTCCTGATCCTGAACCGACTCCTGATCCTGAACCGGGACCTGATCCTGAATCGGGTCCTGATCCTGACCCGGGTCCTGATCCTGACCAACTCCTGATCCTGAACCGACTCCTGATCCTGCACCGGATCCTGATCCTGAATTGGGTCCTGATCATGAACCAACTCCTGATCTTGAACCGGGTACTGATCCTGAAATGAGTCCTGATTCTGCACCAGATCCTAATCCTGAACTGGATCCTGATCTGAACTGGGTCCTCATCCTGAATCAACTCCTGAAACTGAACCGGGTCCTGATCCTGAACCAACTCCTGATCCTGCACCGACTCCTAATCCTGAACCGGGTCCTGATCCTGAACCGGGTCCTGATCCTGAACCATGTCCTGATCCTGCCCAACTCCTGACCTGAACCGACTCCTGTCCTTGCACAGGATTCTGATCCTGAATTGGGTCCTGATCCTGAACCAACTCCTGATCTTGAACCGGGTCCTGATCCTGAACCGGGTCCTGATCCTGAACCAACTCCTGATCTTGAAACGGGAACTGATCCTGAAATGAGTCCTGATCCTGCACCAGATCCTGATCTGAACTGGGTTCTCATCCTGAACCAACTCCTGAAAATGAATCGACTCCTGATCCTGAACCGGGACCTGAACCTGAACCGTGTCCTGATCCTGAACCGAATCCTGATCCTGAACCTGGTCCTGATCCTGAACCAACTCCTGATCCTGAAGCGACTCCTGATCCTGAACCGTGTCCTGATCCTGAACCGGGTCCTGATCCTGAACCGACTCCTGATCCTGAACCGACACCTGATCCTGAACCGGGTCCTGATCCTGAATCGGGTCCTGATCCTGAACCAACTCCTGATCCTGAACCGGGTCCTGATCATGAATTGAATCTTGATCCTGAACCGGATCCTAATCCTGAAATGCGTCCTGATCCTGAACCGGGTCCTGATACTGAACCAACTCCTGATCCTGAACCAACTCATGATCCTGAACCGGGTCCTGATCCTGAACTGGATCTTCATCCTGAACCGGATCCTGACCTGAACTGGGTCCGGATCCTGAATCGGATCCTGATCCTGAAATAAGTCCTCATCCTTCACCAGATCCTAATGCTGAACTGGATCATAATCTGAACTGTGTCCTGATTCTGAACCAACTCCTGAACCTGAATCGGGTCCTGATCCTGAACCAACTCCTGACCCTGAACCGGGTCCTGATCCTGAAACAACTCCTGATCCTGAACCGGATCCTGATGTGAACTGGGTCCTGATCCTGAACCAACTCCTGAACCTGATCCGGATCCTGATGTGAACTGGGTCCTGATCCTGACCAACTCCTTATCCAGAACCGGATCCTGATGTGAACTGGGTCCTGATCCTGAACCAACTCCTGATCCTGAACGGGATCGTGATCATGAATCGTGTCTTGACCCTGAACCGGGTCCTGATCCTGAACTAACTCCTGATCCTGAACCGGTTCCTGATCCTGAACCGGGTCCTGATCCTGAACCAACTCCTGATCCTGCACCGACTCCTAATCCTGAAACGGGTCCTGATCCGGAACCGGGTCCTGATCCTGAACCGGGTCCTGATCCTGCCCAACTCCTGATCCTGAACCGACTCCTGACCTTGCACAGGATCCTGATCCTGAATTGGGTCCTGATCCTGAACCAACTCCTGATCTTGAACCGGGTCCTGATCCTGAACCGTGTCCTGATCCTGAGCCAACTCCTGATCTTGAACCGGGAACTGATCCTGAAATGAGTCCTGATCCTGCACCAGATCCTGATCTGAACCGGGACCTGATCCTGAACCGACTCCTGAACCTGAACCGGGTCCTGATCCTGAACTGGGTCCTTATGCTGAACCGGGTCCTGATCCTGAACCGAATCCTGATCCTGAACCTTGTCCTGATCCTGAACCAACTCCTGATCCTGAAGCGACTCCTGATCCTGAACCGTGTCCTGATCCTGAACCGGGTCCTGATCCTGAACCGACTCCTGATCCTGAACCGACTCCTGATCCTGAACCGGGACCTGAACCTGAACCGTGTCCTGATCCTGACCCGAATCCTGATCCTGAACCTGGTCCTGATCCTGAACCAACTCCTGATCCTGAACCTGGTCCTGATCCTGAATCGGGTCCTGATCCTGAAGCGACTCCTGATCCTGAACCGTGTCCTGATCCTGAACCGGGTCCTGATCCTGAACCGACTCCTGATCCTGAACCGACACCTGATCCTGAACCGGGTCCTGATCCTGAATCGGGTCCTGATCCTGAACCAACTCCTGATCCTGAACCGGGTCCTGATCATGAATTGAATCTTGATCCTGAACCGGATCCTAATCCTGAAATGCGTCCTGATCCTGAACCGGGTCCTGATACTGAACCAACTCCTGATCCTGAACCAACTCATGATCCTGAACCGGGTCCTGATCCTGAACTGGATCTTCATCCTGAACCGGATCCTGACCTGAACTGGGTCCGGATCCTGAATCGGATCCTGATCCTGAAATAAGTCCTCATCCTTCACCAGATCCTAATCCTGAACTGGATCATAATCTGAACTGTGTCCTGATTCTGAACCAACTCCTGAACCTGAATCGGGTCCTGATCCTGAACCAACTCCTGACCCTGAACCGGGTCCTGATCCTGAAACAACTCCTGATCCTGAACCGGGTCCTGATCCTGAACCGGGTCCAGATCCTGAACCAACTCCTGATCCTGAACCGACTCCTGATCCTGAACCGGGACCTGATCCTGAATCGGGTCCTGATCCTGACCCGGGTCCTGATCCTGACCAACTCCTGATCCTGAACCGACTCCTGATCCTGCACCGGATCCTGATCCTGAATTGGGTCCTGATCATGAACCAACTCCTGATCTTGAACCGGGTACTGATCCTGAAATGAGTCCTGATTCTGCACCAGATCCTAATCCTGAACTGGATCCTGATCTGAACTGGGTCCTCATCCTGAATCAACTCCTGAAACTGAACCGGGTCCTGATCCTGAACCAACTCCTGATCCTGCACCGACTCCTAATCCTGAACCGGGTCCTGATCCTGAACCGGGTCCTGATCCTGAACCATGTCCTGATCCTGCCCAACTCCTGACCTGAACCGACTCCTGTCCTTGCACAGGATTCTGATCCTGAATTGGGTCCTGATCCTGAACCAACTCCTGATCTTGAACCGGGTCCTGATCCTGAACCGGGTCCTGATCCTGAACCAACTCCTGATCTTGAAACGGGAACTGATCCTGAAATGAGTCCTGATCCTGCACCAGATCCTGATCTGAACTGGGTTCTCATCCTGAACCAACTCCTGAAAATGAATCGACTCCTGATCCTGAACCGGGACCTGAACCTGAACCGTGTCCTGATCCTGAACCGAATCCTGATCCTGAACCTGGTCCTGATCCTGAACCAACTCCTGATCCTGAAGCGACTCCTGATCCTGAACCGTGTCCTGATCCTGAACCGGGTCCTGATCCTGAACCGACTCCTGATCCTGAACCGACACCTGATCCTGAACCGGGTCCTGATCCTGAATCGGGTCCTGATCCTGAACCAACTCCTGATCCTGAACCGGGTCCTGATCATGAATTGAATCTTGATCCTGAACCGGATCCTAATCCTGAAATGCGTCCTGATCCTGAACCGGGTCCTGATACTGAACCAACTCCTGATCCTGAACCAACTCATGATCCTGAACCGGGTCCTGATCCTGAACTGGATCTTCATCCTGAACCGGATCCTGACCTGAACTGGGTCCGGATCCTGAATCGGATCCTGATCCTGAAATAAGTCCTCATCCTTCACCAGATCCTAATCCTGAACTGGATCATAATCTGAACTGTGTCCTGATTCTGAACCAACTCCTGAACCTGAATCGGGTCCTGATCCTGAACCAACTCCTGACCCTGAACCGGGTCCTGATCCTGAAACAACTCCTGATCCTGAACCGGATCCTGATGTGAACTGGGTCCTGATCCTGAACCAACTCCTGAACCTGATCCGGATCCTGATGTGAACTGGGTCCTGATCCTGACCAACTCCTTATCCAGAACCGGATCCTGATGTGAACTGGGTCCTGATCCTGAACCAACTCCTGATCCTGAACGGGATCGTGATCATGAACCGTGTCTTGACCCTGAACCGGGTCCTGATCCTGAACTAACTCCTGATCCTGAACCGGTTCCTGATCCTGAACCGGGTCCTGATCCTGAACCAACTCCTGATCCTGCACCGACTCCTAATCCTGAAACGGGTCCTGCTCCTGAACCGGGTCCTGATCCTGAACCGGGTCCTGATCCTGCCCAACTCCTGATCCTGAACCGACTCCTGACCTTGCACAGGATCCTGATCCTGAATTGGGTCCTGATCCTGAACCAACTCCTGATCTTGAACCGGGTCCTGATCCTGAACCGGGTCCTGATCCTGAGCCAACTCCTGATCTTGAACCGGGAACTGATCCTGAAATGAGTCCTGATCCTGCACCAGATCCTGATCTGAACCGGGACCTGATCCTGAACCGACTCCTGAACCTGAACCGGGTCCTGATCCTGAACTGGGTCCTTATGCTGAACCGGGTCCTGATCCTGAACCGAATCCTGATCCTGAACCTTGTCCTGATCCTGAACCAACTCCTGATCCTGAAGCGACTCCTGATCCTGAACCGTGTCCTGATCCTGAACCGGGTCCTGATCCTGAACCGACTCCTGATCCTGAACCGACTCCTGATCCTGAACCGGGTCCTGATCTTGAACCGTGTCCTGATCCTGAACCAACTCCTGATCCTGAACCTGGTCCTGATCCTGAATCGGGTCCTGATCCTGAACCAACTCCTGATCCTGAACCGGGTCCTGATCATGAACTGGGTCTTGATCCTGAACCGGATCCTAATCCTGAAATGCGTCCTGATCCTGAACCGGGTCCTGATACTGAACCAACTCCTGATCCTGAACCAACTCATGATCCTGAACCGGATCCTGATCCTGAACTGAATGTTCATCCTGAACCGGATCCTGACCCAAACCGGGTCCTGATCCTGAACCGGATCCTGATCCTGAACCGGGTCCTGATCCTGACCAACTCCTGATCCTCAACCAACTCCTGATCCTGAACCGGATCGTGATCCTGAACCGGGTCCTGATCCTGAACCGGGTCCTGATCCTGAACCAACTCCTGATCCTGCACCGACTCCTAATCCTGAACCGGGTCCTGATCCTGAACCGGGTCCTGATCCTGAACCGTGTCCTGATCCTGCCCAACTCCTGACCTGAACCGACTCCTGACTTTGCACAGGATCCTGATCCTGAATTGGGTCCTGATCCTGAACCAACTCCTGATCTTGAACCGGGTCCTGATCCTGAACCGGGTCCTGATCCTGAACCAACTCCTGATCTTGAACCGGGATCTGATCCTGAAATGAGTCCTGATCCTGCACCAGATCCTGATCTGAACTGGGTTCTCATCCTGAACCAACTCCTGAAACTGAATCGACTCCTGATCCTGAACCGGGACCTGATCCTGAACCGACTCCTGAACCTGAACCGGGTCCTGATCCTGAACTGGGTCCTTATTCTGAACCGTGTCCTGATCCTGAACCGAATCCTGATCCTGAACCTTGTCCTGATCCTGAACCAACTCCTGATCCTGAAGCGACTCCTGATCCTGAACCGTGTCCTGATCCTGAACCGGGTCCTGATCCTGAACCGACTCCTGATCCTGAACCGACTCCTGATCCTGAACCGGGTCCTGATCTTGAACCAGGTCCTGATCCTGAACCAACTCCTGATCCTGAACCTGGTCCTGATCCTGAATCGGGTCCTGATCCAGAACCAACTCCTGATCCTGAACCGGGTCCTGATCATGAACTGGATCTTGATCCTGAACCGGATCCTAATCCTGAAAAGCGTCCTGATCCTAAACCGGGTCCTGATACTGAACCAACTCCTGATCCTGAACCAACTCATGATCCTGAACCGGGTCCTGATCCTCAAGTGGATCTTCATCCTGAACCGGATCCTGACCTGAACCGGGTCCTGATCCTGATCCGGATCCTGATCCTGAACCGGGTCCTGATCCTGACGAACTCCTGATCCTCAACCAACTCCTGATCCTGAACCGGATCGTGATCCTGAACCGGGTCCTGATCCTGAACCGGGTCCTGATCCTGAAATGAGTCCTGATCCTGAACGAACTCCTGATCCTGAACCAGGTCCTGATCCTGAAATGGGTCCTGACCCTGAACCAACTCCTGATCCTGAACAGGGTGCTGATCCTGAACCAACTCCTGATCCTGAACCAACTCCAGATCCTGAACGGGGTCCTGATCCTGAACGGGGTCCTGATCCTGAACCGACTCCTGATCCTGCACCGGGTCCTGATCCTGAACCGGGTCCTGATGCTGAACCAACTCCTGATCCTGAACCAACTCCTGATCTTGAACCGTGTACTGATCCTGAACAGGGTCATGATCCTGAACTGGATCCTGACCTGAACTGGGTCCGGATCCTGAATCGGATCCTGATCCTGAAATAAGTCCTCATCCTTCACCAGATCCTAATCCTGAACTGGATCATAATCTGAACTGTGTCCTGATTCTGAACCAACTCCTGAACCTGAATCGGGTCCTGATCCTGAACCAACTCCTGAGCCTAAACCGGGTCCTGATCCTGAAACAACTCCTGATCCTGAACCGGGTCCTGATCCTGAACCGGGTCCTGATCCTGAACCAACTCCTGATCCTGAACCGACTCCTGATCCTGAACCGGGACCTGATCCTGAATCGGGTCCTGATCCTGACCCGGGTCCTGATCCTGACCAACTCCTGATCCTGAACCGACTCCTGATCCTGCACCGGATCCTGATCCTGAATTGGGTCCTGATCATGAACCAACTCCTGATCTTGAACCGGGTACTGATCCTGAAATGAGTCCTGATTCTGCACCAGATCCTAATCCTGAACTGGATCCTGATCTGAACTGGGTCCTCATCCTGAATCAACTCCTGAAACTGAACCGGGTCCTGATCCTGAACCAACTCCTGATCCTGCACCGACTCCTAATCCTGAACCGGGTCCTGATACTGAACCGGGTCCTGATCCTGAACCGTGTCCTGATCCTGCCCAACTCCTGACCTGAACCGACTCCTGTCCTTGCACAGGATTCTGATCCTGAATTGGGTCCTGATCCTGAACCAACTCCTGATCTTGAACCGGGTCCTGATCCTGAACCGGGTCCTGATCCTGAACCAACTCCTGATCTTGAACCGGGAACTGATCCTGAAATGAGTCCTGATCCTGCACCAGATCCTGATCTGAACTGGGTTCCCATCCTGAACCAACTCCTGAAAATGAATCGACTCCTGATCCTGAACCGGGACCTGAACCTGAACCGTGTCCTGATCCTGAACCGAATCCTGATCCTGAACCTGGTCCTGATCCTGAACCAACTCCTGATCCTGAAGCGACTCCTGATCCTGAACCGTGTCCTGATCCTGAACCGGGTCCTGATCCTGAACCGACTCCTGATCCTGAACCGACACCTGATCCTGAACCGGGTCCTGATCCTGAATCGGGTCCTGATCCTGAACCAACTCCTGATCCTGAACCGGGTCCTGATCATGAATTGAATCTTGATCCTGAACCGGATCCTAATCCTGAAATGCGTCCTGATCCTGAACCGGGTCCTGATACTGAACCAACTCCTGATCCTGAACCAACTCATGATCCTGAACCGGGTCCTGATCCTGAACTGGATCTTCATCCTGAACCGGATCCTGATCTGAACTGGGTCCGGATCCTGAATCGGATCCTGATCCTGAAATAAGTCCTCATCCTTCACCAGATCCTAATCCTGAACTGGATCATAATCTGAACTGTGTCCTGATTCTGAACCAACTCCTGAACCTGAATCGGGTCCTGATCCTGAACCAACTCCTGACCCTGAACCGGGTCCTGATCCTGAAACAACTCCTGATCCTGAACCGGATCCTGATGTGAACTGGGTCCTGATCCTGAACCAACTCCTGAACCTGATCCGGATCCTGATGTGAACTGGGTCCTGATCCTGACCAACTCCTTATCCAGAACCGGATCCTGATGTGAACTGGGTCCTGATCCTGAACCAACTCCTGATCCTGAACGGGATCGTGATCATGAACCGTGTCTTGACCCTGAACCGGGTCCTGATCCTGAACTAACTCCTGATCCTGAACCGGTTCCTGATCCTGAACCGGGTCCTGATCCTGAACCAACTCCTGATCCTGCACCGACTCCTAATCCTGAAACGGGTCCTGATCCGGAACCGGGTCCTGATCCTGAACCGGCTCCTGATCCTGCCCAACTCCTGATCCTGAACCGACTCCTGACCTTGCACAGGATCCTGATCCTGAATTGGGTCCTGATCCTGAACCAACTCCTGATCTTGAACCGGGTCCTGATCCTGAACCGGGTCCTGATCCTGAGCCAACTCCTGATCTTGAACCGGGAACTGATCCTGAAATGAGTCCTGATCCTGCACCAGATCCTGATCTGAACCGGGACCTGATCCTGAACCGACTCCTGAACCTGAACCGGGTCCTGATCCTGAACTGGGTCCTTATGCTGAACCGGGTCCTGATCCTGAACCGAATCCTGATCCTGAACCTTGTCCTGATCCTGAAACAACTCCTGATCCTGAAGCGACTCCTGATCCTGAACCGTGTCCTGATCCTGAACCGGGTCCTGATCCTGAACCGACTCCTGATCCTGAACCGACTCCTGATCCTGAACCGGGTCCTGATCTTGAACCGTGTCCTGATCCTGAACCAACTCCTGATCCTGAACCTGGTCCTGATCCTGAATCGGGTCCTGATCCTGAACCAACTCCTGATCCTGAACCGGGTCCTGATCATGAACTGGGTCTTGATCCTGAACCGGATCCTAATCCTGAAATGCGTCCTGATCCTGAACCAACTCATGATCCTGAACCGGGTCCTGATCCTGAACTGAATGTTCATCCTGAACCGGATCCTGACCCAAACCGGGTCCTGATCCTGAACCGGATCCTGATCCTGAACCGGGTCCTGATCCTGACCAACTCCTGATCCTGAACCGACTCCTGATCCTGCACCGGATCCTGATCCTGAATTGGGTCCTGATCATGAACCAACTCCTGAACTTGAACCGGGTACTGATCCTGAAATAAGTCCTGATTCTGCACCAGATCCTAATCCTGAACTGGATCCTGATCTGAACTGGGTCCTCATCCTGAATCAACTCCTGAAACTGAACCGGGTCCTGATCCTGAACCAACTCCTGATCCTGCACCGACTCCTAATCCTGCCCAACTCCTGACCTGAACCGACTCCTGTCCTTGCACAGGATTCTGATCCTGAATTGGGTCCTGATCCTGAACCAACTCCTGATCTTGAACCGGGTCCTGATCCTGAACCGGGTCCTGATCCTGAACCAACTCCTGATCTTGAACCGGGAACTGATCCTGAAATGAGTCCTGATCCTGCACCAGATCCTGATCTGAACTGGGTTCTCATCCTGAACCAACTCCTGAAAATGAATCGACTCCTGATCCTGAACCGGGACCTGAACCTGAACCGTGTCCTGATCCTGAACCGAATCCTGATCCTGAACCTGGTCCTGATCCTGAACCAACTCCTGATCCTGAAGCGACTCCTGATCCTGAACCGTGTCCTGATCCTGAACCGGGTCCTGATCCTGAACCGACTCCTGATCCTGAACCGAAACCTGATCCTGAACCGGGTCCTGATCCTGAATCGGGTCCTGATCCTGAACCAACTCCTGATCCTGAACCGGGTCCTGATCATGAATTGAATCTTGATCCTGAACCGGATCCTAATCCTGAAATGCGTCCTGATCCTGAACCGGGTCCTGATACTGAACCAACTCCTGATCCTGAACCAACTCATGATCCTGAACCGGGTCCTGATCCTGAACTGGATCTTCATCCTGAACCGGATCCTGACCTGAACTGGGTCTGGATCCTGAATCGGATCCTGATCCTGAAATAAGTCCTCATCCTTCACCAGATCCTAATCCTGAACTGGATCATAATCTGAACTGTGTCCTGATTCTGAACCAACTCCTGAACCTGAATCGGGTCCTGATCCTGAACCAACTCCTGACCCTGAACCGGGTCCTGATCCTGAAACAACTCCTGATCCTGAACCGGATCCTGATGTGAACTGGGTCCTGATCCTGAACCAACTCCTGAACCTGATCCGGATCCTGATGTGAACTGGGTCCTGATCCTGACCAACTCCTTATCCAGAACCGGATCCTGATGTGAACTGGGTCCTGATCCTGAACCAACTCCTGATCCTGAACGGGATCGTGATCATGAACCGTGTCTTGACCCTGAACCGGGTCCTGATCCTGAACTAACTCCTGATCCTGAACCGGTTCCTGATCCTGAACCGGGTCCTGATCCTGAACCAACTCCTGATCCTGCACCGACTCCTAATCCTGAAACGGGTCCTGATTCTGAACCGGGTCCTGATCCTTAACCGGGTCCTGATCCTGCCCAACTCCTGATCCTGAACCGACTCCTGACCTTGCACAGGATCCTGATCCTGAATTGGGTCCTGATCCTGAACCAACTCCTGATCTTGAACCGGGTCCTGATCCTGAACCGAGTCCTGATCCTGAGCCAACTCCTGATCTTGAACCGGGAACTGATCCTGAAATGAGTCCTGATCCTGCACCAGATCCTGATCTGAACCGGGACCTGATCCTGAACCGACTCCTGAACCTGAACCGGGTCCTGATCCTGAACTGGGTCCTTATGCTGAACCGGGTCCTGATCCTGAACCGAATCCTGATCCTGAACCTTGTCCTGATCCTGAACCAACTCCTGATCCTGAAGCGACTCCTGATCCTGAACCGTGTCCTGATCCTGAACCGGGTCCTGATCCTGAACCGACTCCTGATCCTGAACCGACTCCTGATCCTGAACCGGGTCCTGATCTTGAACCGTGTCCTGATCCTGAACCAACTCCTGATCCTGAACCTGGTCCTGATCCTGAATCGGGTCCTGATCCTGAACCAACTCCTGATCCTGAACCGGGTCCTGATCATGAACTGGGTCTTGATCCTGAACCGGATCCTAATCCTGAAATGCGTCCTGATCCTGAACCAACTCATGATCCTGAACCGGGTCCTGATCCTGAACTGAATGTTCATCCTGAATTGGGTCCTGATCATGAACCAACTCCTGATCTTGAACCGGGTACTGATCCTGAAATGAGTCCTGATTCTGCACCAGATCCTAATCCTGAACTGGATCCTGATCTGAACTGGGCCCTCATCCTGAATCAACTCCTGAACCTGAATCGGGTCCCGATCCTGAACCAAATCCTGATCCTGAAACAACTCCTGAACCTGAACCGGTTCCTGATCCTGAACCGACTTCTGATCCTGAACCAGATCCTGACCTTAACCGGCTCCTGATCCTGAACCGGATCCTGAACTGGGTCCTGATCCTGAACCGGATCCTGATCCTGAACCAACTCCTGATCCTGAACCGGGTCCTGATCCTGACCAACTCCTGGTCCTGAACCGGATCGTGATCCTGAAACGGGTCCTGATCCTGACCAACTCCTGATCCTGAACCGACTCCTGATCCTGCACCGGATCCTGATCCTGAATTGGGTCCTGATCATGAACCAACTCCTGAACTTGAACCGGGTACTGATCCTGAAATAAGTCCTGATTCTGCACCAGATCCTAATCCTGAACTGGATCCTGATCTGAACCGGGTCCTCATCCTGAATCAACTCCTGAAACTGAACCGGGTCCTGATCCTGAACCAACTCCTGATCCTGCACCGACTCCTAATCCTGCCCAACTCCTGACCTGAACCGACTCCTGTCCTTGCACAGGATTCTGATCCTGAATTGGGTCCTGATCCTGAACCAACTCCTGATCTTGAACCGGGTCCTGATCCTGAACCGGGTCCTGATCCTGAACCAACTCCTGATCTTGAACCGGGAACTGATCCTGAAATGAGTCCTGATCCTGCACCAGATCCTGATCTGAACTGGGTTCTCATCCTGAACCAACTCCTGAAAATGAATCGACTCCTGATCCTGAACCGGGACCTGAACCTGAACCGTGTCCTGATCCTGAACCGAATCCTGATCCTGAACCTGGTCCTGATCCTGAACCAACTCCTGATCCTGAAGCGACTCCTGATCCTGAACCGTGTCCTGATCCTGAACCGGGTCCTGATCCTGAACCGACTCCTGATCCTGAACCGACACCTGATCCTGAACCGGGTCCTGATCCTGAATCGGGTCCTGATCCTGAACCAACTCCTGATCCTGAACCGGGTCCTGATCATGAATTGAATCTTGATCCTGAACCGGATCCTAATCCTGAAATGCGTCCTGATCCTGAACCGGGTCCTGATACTGAACCAACTCCTGATCCTGAACCAACTCATGATCCTGAACCGGGTCCTGATCCTGAACTGGATCTTCATCCTGAACCGGATCCTGACCTGAACTGGGTCCGGATCCTGAATCGGATCCTGATCCTGAAATAAGTCCTCATCCTTCACCAGATCCTAATCCTGAACTGGATCATAATCTGAACTGTGTCCTGATTCTGAACCAACTCCTGAACCTGAATCGGGTCCTGATCCTGAACCAACTCCTGACCCTGAACCGGGTCCTGATCCTGAAACAACTCCTGATCCTGAACCGGATCCTGATGTGAACTGGGTCCTGATCCTGAACCAACTCCTGAACCTGATCCGGATCCTGATGTGAACTGGGTCCTGATCCTGACCAACTCCTTATCCAGAACCGGATCCTGATGTGAACTGGGTCCTGATCCTGAACCAACTCCTGATCCTGAACGGGATCGTGATCATGAACCGTGTCTTGACCCTGAACCGGGTCCTGATCCTGAACTAACTCCTGATCCTGAACCGGTTCCTGATCCTGAACCGGGTCCTGATCCTGAACCAACTCCTGATCCTGCACCGACTCCTAATCCTGAAACGGGTCCTGATTCTGAACCGGGTCCTGATCCTGAACCGGGTCCTGATCCTGCCCAACTCCTGATCCTGAACCGACTCCTGACCTTGCACAGGATCCTGATCCTGAATTGGGTCCTGATCCTGAACCAACTCCTGATCTTGAACCGGGTCCTGATCCTGAACCGGGTCCTGATCCTGAGCCAACTCCTGATCTTGAACCGGGAACTGATCCTGAAATGAGTCCTGATCCTGCACCAGATCCTGATCTGAACCGGGACCTGATCCTGAACCGACTCCTGAACCTGAACCGGGTCCTGATCCTGAACTGGGTCCTTATGCTGAACCGGGTCCTGATCCTGAACCGAATCCTGATCCTGAACCTTGTCCTGATCCTGAACCAACTCCTGATCCTGAAGCGACTCCTGATCCTGAACCGTGTCCTGATCCTGAACCGGGTCCTGATCCTGAACCGACTCCTGATCCTGAACCGACTCCTGATCCTGAACCGGGTCCTGATCTTGAACCGTGTCCTGATCCTGAACCAACTCCTGATCCTGAACCTGGTCCTGATCCTGAATCGGGTCCTGATCCTGAACCAACTCCTGATCCTGAACCGGGTCCTGATCATGAACTGGGTCTTGATCCTGAACCGGATCCTAATCCTGAAATGCGTCCTGATCCTGAACCAACTCATGATCCTGAACCGGGTCCTGATCCTGAACTGAATGTTCATCCTGAATTGGGTCCTGATCATGAACCAACTCCTGATCTTGAACCGGGTACTGATCCTGAAATGAGTCCTGATTCTGCACCAGATCCTAATCCTGAACTGGATCCTGATCTGAACTGGGCCCTCATCCTGAATCAACTCCTGAACCTGAATCGGGTCCCGATCCTGAACCAAATCCTGATCCTGAAACAACTCCTGAACCTGAACCGGTTCCTGATCCTGAACCGACTTCTGATCCTGAACCAGATCCTGACCTTAACCGGCTCCTGATCCTGAACCGGATCCTGAACTGGGTCCTGATCCTGAACCGGATCCTGATCCTGAACCAACTCCTGATCCTGAACCGGGTCCTGATCCTGACCAACTCCTGGTCCTGAACCGGATCGTGATCCTGAAACGGGTCCTGATCCTGAACCGGGTCCTGATGCGAACTGGGTCCTGATCCTGAACCGACTCCTGAACCTGAACCGGATCCTGATGTGAACTGGGTCCTGATCCTGACCAACTGCTTATCCCGAACCGGATCTGATGTGAACTGGGTCCTGATCCTGAACCAACTCCTGATCCTGAACTGAATCGTGATCCTGAACCGGGTCCTGATCTTGAACCGGGTCCTGATCCTGAACCGACTCCTGATCCTGAACCGACTCCTGATCCTGAACCGGGTCCTGATCTTGAACCGTGTCCTGATCCTGAACCAACTCCTGATCCTGAACCTGGTCCTGATCCTGAACCGGGACCTGATCCTGAACCAACTCCTGATCCTGAACAGGGTCCTGATCCTGAACCGGATCCTGATGTGAACTGGGTCCTGATCCTGAACCAACTCCTGAACCTGATCCGGATCCTGATGTGAACTGGGTCCTGATCCTGACCAACTCCTTATCCAGAACCGGATCCTGATGTGAACTGGGTCCTGATCCTGAACCAACTCCTGATCCTGAACGGGATCGTGATCATGAACCGTGTCTTGACCCTGAACCGGGTCCTGATCCTGAACTAACTCCTGATCCTGAACCGGTTCCGGATCCTGAACCGGGTCCTGATCCTGAACCAACTCCTGATCCTGCACCGACTCCTAATCCTGAAACGGGTCCTGATCCTGAACCGGGTCCTGATCCTGAACCGGGTCCTGATCCTTCCCAAATCCTGATCCTGAACCGACTCCTGACCTTGCACAGGATCCTGATCCTGAATTGGGTCCTGATCCTGAACCAACTCCTGATCTTGAACCGGGTCCTGATCCTGAACCGGGTCCTGATCCTGAGCCAACTCCTGATCTTGAACCGGGAACTGATCCTGAAATGAGTCCTGATCCTGCACCAGATCCTGATCTGAACCGGGACCTGATCCTGAACCGACTCCTGAACCTGAACCGGGTCCTGATCCTGAACTGGGTCCTTATGCTGAACCGGGTCCTGATCCTGAACCGAATCCTGATCCTGAACCTTGTCCTGATCCTGAACCAACTCCTGAACCTGAAGCGACTCCTGATCCTGAATCGTGTCCTGATCCTGAACCGGGTCCTGATCCTGAACCGACTCCTGATCCTGAACCGACTCCTGATCCTGAACCGGGTCCTGATCTTGAACCGTGTCCTGATCTTGAACCAACTCCTGATCCTGAACCTGGTCCTGATCCTGAATCGGGTCCTGATCCTGAACCAACTCCTGATCCTGAACCGGGTCCTGATCATGAACTGGGTCTTGATCCTGAACCGGATCCTAATCCTGAAATGCGTCCTGATCCTGAACCGGGTCCTGATACTGAACCAACTCCTGATCCTGAACCAACTCATGATCCTGAACCGGGTCCTGATCCTGAACTGAATGTTCATCCTGAACCGGATCCTGACCCAAACCGGGTCCTGATCCTGAACCGGATCCTGATCCTGAACCGGGTCCTGATCCTGACCAACTCCTGATCCTCAACCAACTCGTGATCCTGAACCGGATCGTGATCCTGAACCGGGTCCTGATCCTGAACCGGGTCCTGATCCTGAAATGAGTCCTGATCCTGAACGAACTCCTGATCCTGAACCAGGTCCTGATCCTGAACAGGGTGCTGATCCTGAACCAACTCCTGATCCTGAAACAACTCCAGATCCTGAACGGAGTCCTTATCCTGAACGGGGTCCTGATCCTGAACCGACTCCTGATCCAGCACCCGGGTCCTGATCCTGAACCGGGTCCTGATGCTGAACCAACTCCTGATCCTGAACCAACTCCTGATCTTGAACCGGGTACTGATCCTGAACTGGGTCATGATCCTGAACTGCATACTGACCTGAACTGGGTCCTGATCCTGAATCGGATCCTGATCCTGAAATAAGTCCTCATCCTTCACCAGATCCTTATCCTGAACTGGATCATAATCTGAACTGTGTCCTGATTCTGAACCAACTCCTGAACCTGAATCGGGTCCTGATCCTGAACTAACTCCTGAGCCTGAACCGGGTCCTGATCCTGAACCAACTCCTGATACTGAACCGACTCCTGATCCTGAACCGGGTCCTGATCCTGACCCGGGTCCTGATCCTGACCAACTCCTGATCCTGAACCGACTCCTGATCCTGCACCGGATCCTGATCCTGAATTGGGTCCTGATCATGAACCAACTCCTGATCTTGAACCGGGTACTGATCCTGAAATGAGTCCTGATTCTGCACCAGATCCTAATCCTGAACTGGATCCTGATCTGAACTGGGCCCTCATCCTGAATCAACTCCTGAACCTGAATCGGGTCCCGATCCTGAACCAAATCCTGATCCTGAAACAACTCCTGAACCTGAACCGGTTCATGATCCTGAACCGACTCCTGATCCTGAACCGGATCCTGATCCTGAACCAGATCCTGACCTTAACCGGCTCCTGATCCTGAACCGGATCCTGAACTGGGTCCTGATCCTGAACCGGATCCTGATCCTGAACCAACTCCTGATCCTGAACCGGGTCCTGATCCTGACCAACTCCTGGTCCTGAACCGGATCGTGATCCTGAAACGGGTCCTGATCCTGAACCGGATCCTGATGCGAACTGGGTCCTGATCCTGAACCAACTCCTGAACCTGAACCGGATCCTGATGTGAACTGGGTCCTGATCCTGACCAACTCCTTATCCCGAACCGGATCTGATGTGAACTGGGTCCTGATCCTGAACCAACTCCTGATCCTGAACTGAATCGTGATCCTGAACCGGGTCCTGATCTTGAACCGGGTCCTGATCCTGAACCGACTCCTGATCCTGAACCGACTCCTGATCCTGAACCGGGTCCTGATCTTGAACCGTGTCCTGATCCTGAACCAACTCCTGATCCTGAACCTGGTCCTGATCCTGAACCGGGACCTGATCCTGAACCAACTCCTGATCCTGAACCGGGTCCTGATCCTGAACCGACTCCTGATCCTGAACCGGGTCCTGATCCCGAACCAAGTCCTGATCCTCAACCGACTCCTAATCCTGAACCTGGTCCTGATCCTGAACCGACACTTGATCCTGAACCAGGTCCTGATGCTGACCAACTCCTGATCCTGAATTGGGTCCTGATACTGAACCAACTCCTGATCTTGAACCGGGTCCTGATCCTGAACCGGGTCCTGATCCTGAACCAACTCCTGATCCTGAACCGGGTCCTGATTCTGAACCGGGTCCTGATCCTGAACCGACTCCTGATCCTGAACCGTGTCCTGATCCTGACCAACTCCTGATCCTGAACCGACTCCTGATCCTGCACCGGATCCTGATCCTGAATTTGGTCCTGATCCTGAACCAACTCCTGATCTTGAACCGGGTCCTGATCTTGAACCGAGTCCTGATCCTGAACCAACTCCTGATCTTGAACCCGGAACTGATCCTGAAATGAGTCCTGATCCTGCACCTGATCCTGATCTGAACTGGGTTCTCATCCTGAACCAACTCCTGAACCTGAATCGTGTCCTGATCATGAACCAACTCCTGATCCTGGAGCAACTCCTGATCCTGAACCAACTCCTGATCCTGAACCAACTCCTGACCCTGAACCGGGTCCTGATCCTGAAACAACTCCTGATCCTGAACCGGATCCTGATGTGAACTGGGTCCTGATCCTGAACCAACTCCTGAACCTGATCCGGATCCTGATGTGAACTGGGTCCTGATCCTGACCAACTCCTTATCCAGAACCGGATCCTGATGTGAACTGGGTCCTGATCCTGAACCAACTCCTGATCCTGAACGGGATCGTGATCATGAATCGTGTCTTGACCCTGAACCGGGTCCTGATCCTGAACTAACTCCTGATCCTGAACCGGTTCCTGATCCTGAACCGGGTCCTGATCCTGAACCAACTCCTGATCCTGCACCGACTCCTAATCCTGAAACGGGTCCTGATCCGGAACCGGGTCCTGATCCTGAACCGGCTCCTGATCCTGCCCAACTCCTGATCCTGAACCGACTCCTGACCTTGCACAGGATCCTGATCCTGAATTGGGTCCTGATCCTGAACCAACTCCTGATCTTGAACCGGGTCCTGATCCTGAACCGGGTCCTGATCCTGAGCCAACTCCTGATCTTGAACCGGGAACTGATCCTGAAATGAGTCCTGATCCTGCACCAGATCCTGATCTGAACCGGGACCTGATCCTGAACCGACTCCTGAACCTGAACCGGGTCCTGATCCTGAACTGGGTCCTTATGCTGAACCGGGTCCTGATCCTGAACCGAATCCTGATCCTGAACCTTGTCCTGATCCTGAACCAACTCCTGATCCTGAAGCGACTCCTGATCCTGAACCGTGTCCTGATCCTGAACCGGGTCCTGATCCTGAACCGACTCCTGATCCTGAACCGACTCCTGATCCTGAACCGGGACCTGAACCTGAACCGTGTCCTGATCCTGAACCGAATCCTGATCCTGAACCTGGTCCTGATCCTGAACCAACTCCTGATCCTGAAGCGACTCCTGATCCTGAACCGTGTCCTGATCCTGAACCGGGTCCTGATCCTGAACCGACTCCTGATCCTGAACCGACACCTGATCCTGAACCGGGTCCTGATCCTGAATCGGGTCCTGATCCTGAACCAACTCCTGATCCTGAACCGGGTCCTGATCATGAATTGAATCTTGATCCTGAACCGGATCCTAATCCTGAAATGCGTCCTGATCCTGAACCGGGTCCTGATACTGAACCAACTCCTGATCCTGAACCAACTCATGATCCTGAACCGGGTCCTGATCCTGAACTGGATCTTCATCCTGAACCGGATCCTGACCTGAACTGGGTCTGGATCCTGAATCGGATCCTGATCCTGAAATAAGTCCTCATCCTTCACCAGATCCTAATCCTGAACTGGATCATAATCTGAACTGTGTCCTGATTCTGAACCAACTCCTGAACCTGAATCGGGTCCTGATCCTGAACCAACTCCTGACCCTGAACCGGGTCCTGATCCTGAAACAACTCCTGATCCTGAACCGGGTCCTGATCCTGAACCGGGTCCAGATCCTGAACCAACTCCTGATCCTGAACCGACTCCTGATCCTGAACCGGGACCTGATCCTGAATCGGGTCCTGATCCTGACCCGGGTCCTGATCCTGACCAACTCCTGATCCTGAACCGACTCCTGATCCTGCACCGGATCCTGATCCTGAATTGGGTCCTGATCATGAACCAACTCCTGATCTTGAACCGGGTACTGATCCTGAAATGAGTCCTGATTCTGCACCAGATCCTAATCCTGAACTGGATCCTGATCTGAACTGGGTCCTCATCCTGAATCAACTCCTGAAACTGAACCGGGTCCTGATCCTGAACCAACTCCTGATCCTGCACCGACTCCTAATCCTGAACCGGGTCCTGATCCTGAACCGGGTCCTGATCCTGAACCATGTCCTGATCCTGCCCAACTCCTGACCTGAACCGACTCCTGTCCTTGCACAGGATTCTGATCCTGAATTGGGTCCTGATCCTGAACCAACTCCTGATCTTGAACCGGGTCCTGATCCTGAACCGGGTCCTGATCCTGAACCAACTCCTGATCTTGAAACGGGAACTGATCCTGAAATGAGTCCTGATCCTGCACCAGATCCTGATCTGAACTGGGTTCTCATCCTGAACCAACTCCTGAAAATGAATCGACTCCTGATCCTGAACCGGGACCTGAACCTGAACCGTGTCCTGATCCTGAACCGAATCCTGATCCTGAACCTGGTCCTGATCCTGAACCAACTCCTGATCCTGAAGCGACTCCTGATCCTGAACCGTGTCCTGATCCTGAACCGGGTCCTGATCCTGAACCGACTCCTGATCCTGAACCGACACCTGATCCTGAACCGGGTCCTGATCCTGAATCGGGTCCTGATCCTGAACCAACTCCTGATCCTGAACCGGGTCCTGATCATGAATTGAATCTTGATCCTGAACCGGATCCTAATCCTGAAATGCGTCCTGATCCTGAACCGGGTCCTGATACTGAACCAACTCCTGATCCTGAACCAACTCATGATCCTGAACCGGGTCCTGATCCTGAACTGGATCTTCATCCTGAACCGGATCCTGACCTGAACTGGGTCCGGATCCTGAATCGGATCCTGATCCTGAAATAAGTCCTCATCCTTCACCAGATCCTAATCCTGAACTGGATCATAATCTGAACTGTGTCCTGATTCTGAACCAACTCCTGAACCTGAATCGGGTCCTGATCCTGAACCAACTCCTGATCTTGAACCGGGTCCTGATCCTGAACCGGGTCCTGATCCTGAACCAACTCCTGATCTTGAAACGGGAACTGATCCTGAAATGAGTCCTGATCCTGCACCAGATCCTGATCTGAACTGGGTTCTCATCCTGAACCAACTCCTGAAAATGAATCGACTCCTGATCCTGAACCGGGACCTGAACCTGAACCGTGTCCTGATCCTGAACCGAATCCTGATCCTGAACCTGGTCCTGATCCTGAACCAACTCCTGATCCTGAAGCGACTCCTGATCCTGAACCGTGTCCTGATCCTGAACCGGGTCCTGATCCTGAACCGACTCCTGATCCTGAACCGACACCTGATCCTGAACCGGGTCCTGATCCTGAATCGGGTCCTGATCCTGAACCAACTCCTGATCCTGAACCGGGTCCTGATCATGAATTGAATCTTGATCCTGAACCGGATCCTAATCCTGAAATGCGTCCTGATCCTGAACCGGGTCCTGATACTGAACCAACTCCTGATCCTGAACCAACTCATGATCCTGAACCGGGTCCTGATCCTGAACTGGATCTTCATCCTGAACCGGATCCTGACCTGAACTGGGTCCGGATCCTGAATCGGATCCTGATCCTGAAATAAGTCCTCATCCTTCACCAGATCCTAATCCTGAACTGGATCATAATCTGAACTGTGTCCTGATTCTGAACCAACTCCTGAACCTGAATCGGGTCCTGATCCTGAACCAAATCCTGACCCTGAACCGGGTCCTGATCCTGAAACAACTCCTGATCCTGAACCGGATCCTGATGTGAACTGGGTCCTGATCCTGAACCAACTCCTGAACCTGATCCGGATCCTGATGTGAACTGGGTCCTGATCCTGACCAACTCCTTATCCAGAACCGGATCCTGATGTGAACTGGGTCCTGATCCTGAACCAACTCCTGATCCTGAACGGGATCGTGATCATGAACCGTGTCTTGACCCTGAACCGGGTCCTGATCCTGAACTAACTCCTGATCCTGAACCGGTTCCTGATCCTGAACCGGGTCCTGATCCTGAACCAACTCCTGATCCTGCACCGACTCCTAATCCTGAAACGGGTCCTGCTCCTGAACCGGGTCCTGATCCTGAACCGGGTCCTGATCCTGCCCAACTCCTGATCCTGAACCGACTCCTGACCTTGCACAGGATCCTGATCCTGAATTGGGTCCTGATCCTGAACCAACTCCTGATCTTGAACCGGGTCCTGATCCTGAACCGGGAACTGATCCTGAAATGAGTCCTGATCCTGCACCAGATCCTGATCTGAACCGGGACCTGATCCTGAACCGACTCCTGAACCTGAACCGGGTCCTGATCCTGAACTGGGTCCTTATGCTGAACCGGGTCCTGATCCTGAACCGAATCCTGATCCTGAACCTTGTCCTGATCCTGAACCAACTCCTGATCCTGAAGCGACTCCTGATCCTGAACCGTGTCCTGATCCTGAACCGGGTCCTGATCCTGAACCGACTCCTGATCCTGAACCGACTCCTGATCCTGAACCGGGTCCTGATCTTGAACCGTGTCCTGATCCTGAACCAACTCCTGATCCTGAACCTGGTCCTGATCCTGAATCGGGTCCTGATCCTGAACCAACTCCTGATCCTGAACCGGGTCCTGATCATGAACTGGGTCTTGATCCTGAACCGGATCCTAATCCTGAAATGCGTCCTGATCCTGAACCGGGTCCTGATACTGAACCAACTCCTGATCCTGAACCAACTCATGATCCTGAACCGGATCCTGATCCTGAACTGAATGTTCATCCTGAACCGGATCCTGACCCAAACCGGGTCCTGATCCTGAACCGGATCCTGATCCTGAACCGGGTCCTGATCCTGACCAACTCCTGATCCTCAACCAACTCCTGATCCTGAACCGGATCGTGATCCTGAACCGGGTCCTGATCCTGAACCGGGTCCTGATCCTGAACCAACTCCTGATCCTGCACCGACTCCTAATCCTGAACCGGGTCCTGATCCTGAACCGGGTCCTGATCCTGAACCGTGTCCTGATCCTGCCCAACTCCTGACCTGAACCGACTCCTGACTTTGCACAGGATCCTGATCCTGAATTGGGTCCTGATCCTGAACCAACTCCTGATCTTGAACCGGGTCCTGATCCTGAACCGGGTCCTGATCCTGAACCAACTCCTGATCTTGAAACGGGATCTGATCCTGAAATGAGTCCTGATCCTGCACCAGATCCTGATCTGAACTGGGTTCTCATCCTGAACCAACTCCTGAAACTGAATCGACTCCTGATCCTGAACCGGGACCTGATCCTGAACCGACTCCTGAACCTGAACCGGGTCCTGATCCTGAACTGGGTCCTTATTCTGAACCGTGTCCTGATCCTGAACCGAATCCTGATCCTGAACCTTGTCCTGATCCTGAACCAACTCCTGATCCTGAAGCGACTCCTGATCCTGAACCGTGTCCTGATCCTGAACCGGGTCCTGATCCTGAACCGACTCCTGATCCTGAACCGACTCCTGATCCTGAACCGGGTCCTGATCTTGAACCAGGTCCTGATCCTGAACCAACTCCTGATCCTGAACCTGGTCCTGATCCTGAATCGGGTCCTGATCCAGAACCAACTCCTGATCCTGAACCGGGTCCTGATCATGAACTGGATCTTGATCCTGAACCGGATCCTAATCCTGAAAAGCGTCCTGATCCTAAACCGGGTCCTGATACTGAACCAACTCCTGATCCTGAACCAACTCATGATCCTGAACCGGGTCCTGATCCTCAAGTGGATCTTCATCCTGAACCGGATCCTGACCTGAACCGGGTCCTGATCCTGATCCGGATCCTGATCCTCAACCGGGTCCTGATCCTGACGAACTCCTGATCCTCAACCAACTCCTGATCCTGAACCGGATCGTGATCCTGAACCGGGTCCTGATCCTGAACCGGGTCCTGATCCTGAAATGAGTCCTGATCCTGAACGAACTCCTGATCCTGAACCAGGTCCTGATCCTGAAATGGGTCCTGACCCTGAACCAACTCCTGATCCTGAACAGGGTGCTGATCCTGAACCAACTCCTGATCCTGAACCAACTCCAGATCCTGAACGGGGTCCTGATCCTGAACGGGGTCCTGATCCTGAACCGACTCCTGATCCTGCACCGGGTCCTGATCCTGAACCGGGTCCTGATGCTGAACCAACTCCTGATCCTGAACCAACTCCTGATCTTGAACCGTGTACTGATCCTGAACAGGGTCATGATCCTGAACTGGATCCTGACCTGAACTGGGTCCGGATCCTGAATCGGATCCTGATCCTGAAATAAGTCCTCATCCTTCACCAGATCCTAATCCTGAACTGGATCATAATCTGAACTGTGTCCTGATTCTGAACCAACTCCTGAACCTGAATCGGGTCCTGATCCTGAACCAACTCCTGAGCCTAAACCGGGTCCTGATCCTGAAACAACTCCTGATCCTGAACCGGGTCCTGATCCTGAACCGGGTCCTGATCCTGAACCAACTCCTGATCCTGAACCGACTCCTGATCCTGAACCGGGACCTGATCCTGAATCGGGTCCTGATCCTGACCCGGGTCCTGATCCTGACCAACTCCTGATCCTGAACCGACTCCTGATCCTGCACCGGATCCTGATCCTGAATTGGGTCCTGATCATGAACCAACTCCTGATCTTGAACCGGGTACTGATCCTGAAATGAGTCCTGATTCTGCACCAGATCCTAATCCTGAACTGGATCCTGATCTGAACTGGGTCCTCATCCTGAATCAACTCCTGAAACTGAACCGGGTCCTGATCCTGAACCAACTCCTGATCCTGCACCGACTCCTAATCCTGAACCGGGTCCTGATCCTGAACCGGGTCCTGATCCTGAACCGTGTCCTGATCCTGCCCAACTCCTGACCTGAACCGACTCCTGTCCTTGCACAGGATTCTGATCCTGAATTGGGTCCTGATCCTGAACCAACTCCTGATCTTGAACCGGGTACCTGATCCTGAACCGGGTCCTGATCCTGAACCAACTCCTGATCTTGAACCGGGAACTGATCCTGAAATGAGTCCTGATCCTGCACCAGATCCTGATCTGAACTGGGTTCTCATCCTGAACCAACTCCTGAAAATGAATCGACTCCTGATCCTGAACCGGGACCTGAACCTGAACCGTGTCTTGATCCTGAACCGAATCCTGATCCTGAACCTGGTCCTGATCCTGAACCAACTCCTGATCCTGAAGCGACTCCTGATCCTGAACCGTGTCCTGATCCTGAACCGGGTCCTGATCCTGAACCGACTCCTGATCCTGAACCGACACCTGATCCTGAACCGGGTCCTGATCCTGAATCGGGTCCTGATCCTGAACCAACTCCTGATCCTGAACCGGGTCCTGATCATGAATTGAATCTTGATCCTGAACCGGATCCTAATCCTGAAATGCGTCCTGATCCTGAACCGGGTCCTGATACTGAACCAACTCCTGATCCTGAACCAACTCATGATCCTGAACCGGGTCCTGATCCTGAACTGGATCTTCATCCTGAACCGGATCCTGATCTGAACTGGGTCCGGATCCTGAATCGGATCCTGATCCTGAAATAAGTCCTCATCCTTCACCAGATCCTAATCCTGAACTGGATCATAATCTGAACTGTGTCCTGATTCTGAACCAACTCCTGAACCTGAATCGGGTCCTGATCCTGAACCAACTCCTGACCCTGAACCGGGTCCTGATCCTGAAACAACTCCTGATCCTGAACCGGATCCTGATGTGAACTGGGTCCTGATCCTGAACCAACTCCTGAACCTGATCCGGATCCTGATGTGAACTGGGTCCTGATCCTGACCAACTCCTTATCCAGAACCGGATCCTGATGTGAACTGGGTCCTGATCCTGAACCAACTCCTGATCCTGAACGGGATCGTGATCATGAACCGTGTCTTGACCCTGAACCGGGTCCTGATCCTGAACTAACTCCTGATCCTGAACCGGTTCCTGATCCTGAACCGGGTCCTGATCCTGAACCAACTCCTGATCCTGCACCGACTCCTAATCCTGAAACGGGTCCTGATCCTGAACCGGGTCCTGATCCTGAACCGGGTCCTGATCCTGCCCAACTCCTGATCCTGAACCGACTCCTGACCTTGCACAGGATCCTGATCCTGAATTGGGTCCTGATCCTGAACCAACTCCTGATCTTGAACCGGGTCCTGATCCTGAACCGGGTCCTGATCCTGAGCCAACTCCTGATCTTGAACCGGGAACTGATCCTGAAATGAGTCCTGATCCTGCACCAGATCCTGAACCTGAACCGGGTCCTGATCCTGAACTGGGTCCTTATGCTGAACCGGGTCCTGATCCTGAACCGAATCCTGATCCTGAAACTTGTCCTGATCCTGAAACAACTCCTGATCCTGAAGCGACTCCTGATCCTGAACCGTGTCCTGATCCTGAACCGGGTCCTGATCCTGAACCGACTCCTGATCCTGAACCGACTCCTGATCCTGAACCGGGTCCTGATCTTGAACCGTGTCCTGATCCTGAACCAACTCCTGATCCTGAACCTGGTCCTGATCCTGAATCGGGTCCTGATCCTGAACCAACTCCTGATCCTGAACCGGGTCCTGATCATGAACTGGGTCTTGATCCTGAACCGGATCCTAATCCTGAAATGCGTCCTGATCCTGAACCAACTCATGATCCTGAACCGGGTCCTGATCCTGAACTGAATGTTCATCCTGAACAGGATCCTGACCCAAACCGGGTCCTGATCCTGAACCGGATCCTGATCCTGAACCGGGTCCTGATCCTGACCAACTCCTGATCCTGAACCGACTCCTGATCCTGCACCGGATCCTGATCCTGAATTGGGTCCTGATCATGAACCAACTCCTGAACTTGAACCGGGTACTGATCCTGAAATAAGTCCTGATTCTGCACCAGATCCTAATCCTGAACTGGATCCTGATCTGAACTGGGTCCTCATCCTGAATCAACTCCTGAAACTGAACCGGGTCCTGATCCTGAACCAACTCCTGATCCTGCACCGACTCCTAATCCTGCCCAACTCCTGACCTGAACCGACTCCTGTCCTTGCACAGGATTCTGATCCTGAATTGGGTCCTGATCCTGAACCAACTCCTGATCTTGAACCGGGTCCTGATCCTGAACCGGGTCCTGATCCTGAACCAACTCCTGATCTTGAACCGGGAACTGATCCTGAAATGAGTCCTGATCCTGCACCAGATCCTGATCTGAACTGGGTTCTCATCCTGAACCAACTCCTGAAAATGAATCGACTCCTGATCCTGAACCGGGACCTGAACCTGAACCGTGTCCTGATCCTGAACCGAATCCTGATCCTGAACCTGGTCCTGATCCTGAACCAACTCCTGATCCTGAAGCGACTCCTGATCCTGAACCGTGTCCTGATCCTGAACCGGGTCCTGATCCTGAACCGACTCCTGATCCTGAACCGACACCTGATCCTGAACCGGGTCCTGATCCTGAATTGGGTCCTGATCCTGAACCAACTCCTGATCTTGAACCGGGTCCTGATCCTGAACCGGGTCCTGATCCTGAGCCAACTCCTGATCTTGAACCGGGAACTGATCCTGAAATGAGTCCTGATCCTGCACCAGATCCTGATCTGAACCGGGACCTGATCCTGAACCGACTCCTGAACCTGAACCGGGTCCTGATCCTGAACTGGGTCCTTATGCTGAACCGGGTCCTGATCCTGAACCGAATCCTGATCCTGAACCTTGTCCTGATCCTGAACCAACTCCTGATCCTGAAGCGACTCCTGATCCTGAACCGTGTCCTGATCCTGAACCGGGTCCTGATCCTGAACCGACTCCTGATCCTGAACCGACTCCTGATCCTGAACCGGGTCCTGATCTTGAACCGTGTCCTGATCCTGAACCAACTCCTGATCCTGAACCTGGTCCTGATCCTGAATCGGGTCCTGATCCTGAACCAACTCCTGATCCTGAACCGGGTCCTGATCATGAACTGGGTCTTGATCCTGAACCGGATCCTAATCCTGAAATGCGTCCTGATCCTGACCAACTCCTGATCCTGAACCGACTCCTGATCCTGCACCGGATCCTGATCCTGAATTGGGTCCTGATCATGAACCAACTCCTGATCTTGAACCGGGTACTGATCCTGAAATGAGTCCTGATTCTGCACCAGATCCTAATCCTGAACTGGATCCTGATCTGAACTGGGCCCTCATCCTGAATCAACTCCTGAACCTGAATCGGGTCCCGATCCTGAACCAAATCCTGATCCTGAAACAACTCCTGAACCTGAACCGGTTCCTGATCCTGAACCGACTTCTGATCCTGAACCAGATCCTGACCTTAACCGGCTCCTGATCCTGAACCGGATCCTGAACTGGGTCCTGATCCTGAACCGGATCCTGATCCTGAACCAACTCCTGATCCTGAACCGGGTCCTGATCCTGACCAACTCCTGGTCCTGAACCGGATCGTGATCCTGAAACGGGTCCTGATCCTGAACCGGGTCCTGATGCGAACTGGGTCCTGATCCTGAACCAACTCCTGAACCTGAACCGGATCCTGATGTGAACTGGGTCCTGATCCTGACCAACTGCTTATCCCGAACCGGATCTGATGTGAACTGGGTCCTGATCCTGAACCAACTCCTGATCCTGAACTGAATCGTGATCCTGAACCGGGTCCTGATCTTGAACCGGGTCCTGATCCTGAACCGACTCCTGATCCTGAACCGACTCCTGATCCTGAACCGGGTCCTGATCTTGAACCGTGTCCTGATCCTGAACCAACTCCTGATCCTGAACCTGGTCCTGATCCTGAACCGGGACCTGATCCTGAACCAACTCCTGATCCTGAACAGGATCCTGATGTGAACTGGGTCCTGATCCTGAACCAACTCCTGAACCTGATCCGGATCCTGATGTGAACTGGGTCCTGATCCTGACCAACTCCTTATCCAGAACCGGATCCTGATGTGAACTGGGTCCTGATCCTGAACCAACTCCTGATCCTGAACGGGATCGTGATCATGAACCGTGTCTTGACCCTGAACCGGGTCCTGATCCTGAACTAACTCCTGATCCTGAACCGGTTCCGGATCCTGAACCGGGTCCTGATCCTGAACCAACTCCTGATCCTGCACCGACTCCTAATCCTGAAACGGGTCCTGATCCTGAACCGGGTCCTGATCCTGAACCGGGTCCTGATCCTGCCCAACTCCTGATCCTGAACCGACTCCTGACCTTGCACAGGATCCTGATCCTGAATTGGGTCCTGATCCTGAACCAACTCCTGATCTTGAACCGGGTCCTGATCCTGAACCGGGTCCTGATCCTGAGCCAACTCCTGATCTTGAACCGGGAACTGATCCTGAAATGAGTCCTGATCCTGCACCAGATCCTGATCTGAACCGGGACCTGATCCTGAACCGACTCCTGAACCTGAACCGGGTCCTGATCCTGAACTGGGTCCTTATGCTGAACCGGGTCCTGATCCTGAACCGAATCCTGATCCTGAACCTTGTCCTGATCCTGAACCAACTCCTGAACCTGAAGCGACTCCTGATCCTGAATCGTGTCCTGATCCTGAACCGGGTCCTGATCCTGAACCGACTCCTGATCCTGAACCGACTCCTGATCCTGAACCGGGTCCTGATCTTGAACCGTGTCCTGATCTTGAACCAACTCCTGATCCTGAACCTGGTCCTGATCCTGAATCGGGTCCTGATCCTGAACCAACTCCTGATCCTGAACCGGGTCCTGATCATGAACTGGGTCTTGATCCTGAACCGGATCCTAATCCTGAAATGCGTCCTGATCCTGAACCGGGTCCTGATACTGAACCAACTCCTGATCCTGAACCAACTCATGATCCTGAACCGGGTCCTGATCCTGAACTGAATGTTCATCCTGAACCGGATCCTGACCCAAACCGGGTCCTGATCCTGAACCGGATCCTGATCCTGAACCGGGTCCTGATCCTGACCAACTCCTGATCCTCAACCAACTCCTGATCCTGAACCGGATCGTGATCCTGAACCGGGTCCTGATCCTGAACCGGGTCCTGATCCTGAAATGAGTCCTGATCCTGAACGAACTCCTGATCCTGAACCAGGTCCTGATCCTGAACAGGGTGCTGATCCTGAACCAACTCCTGATCCTGAAACAACTCCAGATCCTGAACAGAGTCCTTATCCTGAACGGGGTCCTGATCCTGAACCGACTCCTGATCCAGCACCCGGGTCCTGATCCTGAACCGGGTCCTGATGCTGAACCAACTCCTGATCCTGAACCAACTCCTGATCTTGAACCGGGTACTGATCCTGAACTGGGTCATGATCCTGAACTGCATACTGACCTGAACTGGGTCCTGATCCTGAATCGGATCCTGATCCTGAAATAAGTCCTCATCCTTCACCAGATCCTAATCCTGAACTGGATCATAATCTGAACTGTGTCCTGATTCTGAACCAACTCCTGAACCTGAATCGGGTCCTGATCCTGAACTAACTCCTGAGCCTGAACCGGGTCCTGATCCTGAACCAACTCCTGATACTGAACCGACTCCTGATCCTGAACCGGGTCCTGATCCTGACCCGGGTCCTGATCCTGACCAACTCCTGATCCTGAACCGACTCCTGATCCTGCACCGGATCCTGATCCTGAATTGGGTCCTGATCATGAACCAACTCCTGATCTTGAACCGGGTACTGATCCTGAAATGAGTCCTGATTCTGCACCAGATCCTAATCCTGAACTGGATCCTGATCTGAACTGGGCCCTCATCCTGAATCAACTCCTGAACCTGAATCGGGTCCTGATCCTGAACTAACTCCTGAGCCTGAACCGGGTCCTGATCCTGAACCAACTCCTGATACTGAACCGACTCCTGATCCTGAACCGGGTCCTGATCCTGACCCGGGTCCTGATCCTGACCAACTCCTGATCCTGAACCGACTCCTGATCCTGCACCGGATCCTGATCCTGAATTGGGTCCTGATCATGAACCAACTCCTGATCTTGAACCGGGTACTGATCCTGAAATGAGTCCTGATTCTGCACCAGATCCTAATCCTGAACTGGATCCTGATCTGAACTGGGCCCTCATCCTGAATCAACTCCTGAACCTGAATCGGGTCCCGATCCTGAACCAAATCCTGATCCTGAAACAACTCCTGAACCTGAACCGGTTCATGATCCTGAACCGACTCCTGATCCTGAACCGGATCCTGATCCTGAACCAGATCCTGACCTTAACCGGCTCCTGATCCTGAACCGGATCCTGAACTGGGTCCTGATCCTGAACCGGATCCTGATCCTGAACCAACTCCTGATCCTGAACCGGGTCCTGATCCTGACCAACTCCTGGTCCTGAACCGGATCGTGATCCTGAAACGGGTCCTGATCCTGAACCGGATCCTGATGCGAACTGGGTCCTGATCCTGAACCAACTCCTGAACCTGAACCGGATCCTGATGTGAACTGGGTCCTGATCCTGACCAACTCCTTATCCCGAACCGGATCTGATGTGAACTGGGTCCTGATCCTGAACCAACTCCTGATCCTGAACTGAATCGTGATCCTGAACCGGGTCCTGATCTTGAACCGGGTCCTGATCCTGAACCGACTCCTGATCCTGAACCGACTCCTGATCCTGAACCGGGTCCTGATCTTGAACCGTGTCCTGATCCTGAACCAACTCCTGATCCTGAACCTGGTCCTGATCCTGAACCGGGACCTGATCCTGAACCAACTCCTGATCCTGAACCGGGTCCTGATCCTGAACCGACTCCTGATCCTGAACCGGGTCCTGATCCCGAACCAAGTCCTGATCCTCAACCGACTCCTAATCCTGAACCTGGTCCTGATCCTGAACCGACACTTGATCCTGAACAAGGTCCTGATGCTGACCAACTCCTGATCCTGAATTGGGTCCTGATACTGAACCAACTCCTGATCTTGAACCGGGTCCTGATCCTGAACCGGGTCCTGATCCTGAACCAACTCCTGATCCTGAACCGGGTCCTGATTCTGAACCGGGTCCTGATCCTGAACCGACTCCTGATCCTGAACCGTGTCCTGATCCTGACCAACTCCTGATCCTGAACCGACTCCTGATCCTGCACCGGATCCTGATCCTGAATTTGGTCCTGATCCTGAACCAACTCCTGATCTTGAACCGGGTCCTGATCTTGAACCGAGTCCTGATCCTGAACCAACTCCTGATCTTGAACCCGGAACTGATCCTGAAATGAGTCCTGATCCTGCACCTGATCCTGATCTGAACTGGGTTCTCATCCTGAACCAACTCCTGAACCTGAATCGTGTCCTGATCATGAACCAACTCCTGATCCTGGAGCAACTCCTGATCCTGAACCAACTCCTGATCCTGAACCAACTCTTGATAAAGAAACGGATCCTGATCCTGAACCGGGTCCTGACCCTGAACCGGATCCTGATCATGAACTAATGCCTGGTAATGAAACGGGTCCTGATCCTGAAGCAAATCTTGATCCTGAACCGGGTCCGGATTCTGACCAACACCTGATCCTGAACCAACTCCTGATCCTGAACTGAGTCCTGATCCAGAACCGGGTCCTGACCCTGAACCGACTCCTGTTCCTGCACCGGGTACTGATCCTGAATTGGGTCCTGATCATGATCCAACTCCTGATCCTGAACCGGGTCCTGATCTTGACCAACTCCTGATCCTGAACCGGATCGTGATCCTGAACCGGGTCCTGATCCTGAACCGGATCCTGATGTGAACTGGGTCCTGATCCTGAACCAACTCCTGAACCTGAACCGGATCCTGATGTGAACTGGGTCCTGATCCTGACCAACTCCTTATCCAGAACCGGATCCTGATGTGAACTGGGTCCTGATCCTGAACCAACTTCTGATCCTGAACCGGATCGTGATCATGAACCGTGTCTTGACCCTGAACCGGGTCCTGATCCTGATCCAACTCTTGATCCTGAACCGGTTCCTGATCCTGAACCGGGTCCTGATCCTGAACCAACTCCTGATCCTGCACCGACTCCTAATCCTGAACCGGGTCCTGATCCTGAACCGGGTCCTGATCCTGAACCGTGTCCTGATCCTGCCCAACTCCTGACCTGAACCGACTCCTGACTTTGCACAGGATCCTGATCCTGAATTGGGTCCTGATCCTGAACCAACTCCTGATCTTGAACCGGGTCCTGATCCTGAACCGGGTCCTGATCCTGAACCAACTCCTGATCTTGAACCGGGATCTGATCCTGAAATGAGTCCTGATCCTGCACCAGATCCTGATCTGAACTGGGTTCTCATCCTGAACCAACTCCTGAAACTGAATCGACTCCTGATCCTGAACCGGGACCTGATCCTGAACCGACTCCTGAACCTGAACCGGGTCCTGATCCTGAACTGGGTCCTTATTCTGAACCGTGTCCTGATCCTGAACCGAATCCTGATCCTGAACCTGGTCCTGATCCTGAACCAACTCCTGATCCTGAAGCGACTCCTGATCCTGAACCGTGTCCTGATCCTGAACCGGATCCTGATCCTGAACCGACTCCTGATCCTGAACCGGGTCCTGATCTTGAACCAGGTCCTGATCCTGAACCAACTCTAGATCCTGAACCTGGTCCTGATCCTGAATCGGGTCCTGATCCTGAACCGACTCCTGATCCTGCACCCGGGTCCTGATCCTGAACCGGGTCCTGATGCTGAACCAACTCCTGATCCTGAACCAACTCCTGATCTTGAACCGGGTACTGATCCTGAACTGGGTCATGATCCTGAACTGCATACTGACCTGAACTGGGTCCCAATCCTGAATCGGATCCTGATCCTGAAATAAGTCCTCATCCTTCACCAGATCCTAATCCTGAACTGGATCATAATCTGAACTGTGTCCTGATTCTGAACCAACTCCTGAACATGAATCGGGTCCTGATCCTGAACTAACTCCTGAGCCTGAACCGGGTCCTGATCCTGAACGAACTCCTGATACTGAACCGACTCCTGATCCTGAACCGGGTCCTGATCCTGACCCGGGTCCTGATCCTGACCAACTCCTGATCCTGAACCGACTCCTGATCCTGCACCGGATCCTGATCCTGAATTGGGTCCTGATCATGAACCAACTCCTGATCTTGAACCGGGTACTGATCCTGAAATGAGTCCTGATTCTGCACCAGATCCTAATCCTGAACTGGATCCTGATCTGAACTGGGTCCTCATCCTGAATCAACTCCTGAACCTGAATCGGGTCCCGATCCTGAACCAAATCCTGATCCTGAAACAACTCCTGAACCTGAACCGGTTCCTGATCCTGAACCGACTCCTGATCCTGAACCGGATCCTGATCCTGAACCAGATCCTGACCTTAACCGGCTCCTGATCCTGAACCGGATCCTGAACTGGGTCCTGATCCTGAACCGGATCCTGATCCTGAACCAACTCCTGATCCTGAACCGGGTCCTGATCCTGACCAACTCCTGGTCCTGAACCGGATCGTGATCCTGAAACGGGTCCTGATCCTGAACCGGATCCTGATGCGAACTGGGTCCTGATCCTGAAACAAATCCTGAACCTGAACAGGATCCTGATGTGAACTGGGTCCTGATCCTGACCAACTCCTTATCCCGAACCGGATCTGATGTGAACTGGGTCCTGATCCTGAACCAACTCCTGATCCTGAACTGAATCGTGATCCTGAACCGGGTCCTGATCTTGAACCGGGTCCTGATCCTGAACCGACTCCTGATCCTGAACCGACTCCTGATCCTGAACCGACTCCTGATCCTGAACCGGGTCCTGATCTTGAACCGTGTCCTGATCCTGAACCAACTCCTGATCTTGAACCGGGTCCTGATCCTGAACCGGGTCCTGATCCTGAACCAACTCCTGATCCTGAACCGGGTCCTGATTCTGAACCGGGTCCTGATCCTGAACCGACTCCTGATCCTGAACCGTGTCCTGATCCTGACCAACTCCTGATCCTGAACCGACTCCTGATCCTGCACCGGATCCTGATCCTGAATTTGGTCCTGATCCTGAACCAACTCCTGATCTTGAACCGGGTCCTGATCCTGAACCAACTCCTGATCTTGAACCCGGAACTGATCCTGAAATGAGTCCTGATCCTGCACCTGATCCTGATCTGAACTGGGTTCTCATCCTGAACCAACTCCTGAACCTGAATCGTGTCCTGATCATGAACCAACTCCTGATCCTGGAGCAACTCCTGATCCTGAACCAACTCCTGATCCTGAACCAACTCTTGATAATGAAACGGATCCTGATCCTGAACCGGGTCCTGACCCTGAACCGGATCCTGATCATGAACGAATGCCTGGTAATGAAACGGGTCCTGATCCTGAAGCAAATCTTGATCCTGAACCGGGTCCGGATCCTGACCAACACCTGATCCTGAACCAACTCCTGATCCTGAACTGAGTCCTGATCCCGAACCGGGTCCTGATCTTGACCAACTCCTGATCCTGAACCGGATCGTGATCCTGAACCGGATCGTGATCCTGAACCAACTCCTGATCCTGAACCAACTCCTGATCCTGAACCGGGTCCTGATCTTGACCAACTCCTGATCCTGAACCGGATCGTGATCCTGAACCGGGTCCTGATCCTGAACCGGATCCTGATGTGAACTGGGTCCTGATCCTGAACCAACTCCTGAACCTGAACCGGATCCTGATGTGAACTGGGTCCTGATCCTGACCAACTCCTTATCCAGAACCGGATCCTGATGTGAACTGGGTCCTGATCCTGAACCAACTCCTGATCCTGAACCGGATCGTGATCATGAACCGTGTCTTGACCCTGAACCGGGTCCTGATCCTGATCCAACTCCTGATCCTGAACCGGTTCCTGATCCTGAACCGGGTCCTGATCCTGAACCAACTCCTGATCCTGCACCGACTCCTAATCCTGAACCGGGTCCTGATCCTGAACCGGGTCCTGATCCTGAACCGTGTCCTGATCCTGCCCAACTCCTGACCTGAACCGACGCCTGACCTTGCACAGGATCCTGATCCTGAATTGGGTCCTGATCCTGAACCACCTCCTGATCTTGAACCGGGTCCTGATCCTGAACCGGGTCCTGATCCTGAACCAACTCCTGATCTTGAACCGGGATCTGATCCTGAAATGAGTCCTGATCCTGCACCAGATCCTGATCTGAACTGGGTTCTCATCCTGAACCAACTCCTGAAACTGAATCGACTCCTGATCCTGAACCGGGACCTGATCCTGAACCGACTCCTGAACCTGGACCGGGTCCTGATCCTGAACTGGGTCCTTATTCTGAACCGTGTCCTGATCCTGAACCGAATCCTGATCCTGAACCTGGTCCTGATCCTGAACCAACTCCTGATCCTGAAGCGACTCCTGATCCTGAACCGTGTCCTGATCCTGAACCGGGTCCTGATCCTGAACCGACTCCTGATCCTGAACCGACTCCTGATCCTGAACCGGGTCCTGATCTTGAACCAGGTCCTGATCCTGAACCAACTCCTGATCCTGAACCTGGTCCTGATCCTGAATCGGGTCCTGATCCAGAACCAACTCCTGATCCTGAACCGGGTCCTGATCATGAACTGGATCTTGATCCTGAACCGGATCCTAATCCTGAAATGCGTCCTGATCCTAAACCGGGTCCTGATACTGAACCAACTCCTGATCCTGAACCAACTCATGATCCTGAACCGGGTCCTGATCCTGAAGTGGATCTTCATCCTGAACCGGATCCTGACCTGAACCGGGTCCTGATCCTGATCCGGATCCTGATCCTGAACCGGGTCCTGATCCTGATCCAACTCCTGATCCTGAACCGGTTCCTGATCCTGAACCGGGTCCTGATCCTGAACCAACTCCTGATCCTGCACCGACTCCTAATCCTGAACCGGGTCCTGATCCTGAACCGGGTCCTGATCCTGAACCGTGTCCTGATCCTGCCCAACTCCTGACCTGAACCGACTCCTGACCTTGCACAGGATCCTGATCCTGAATTGGGTCCTGATCCTGAACCAACTCCTGATCTTGAACCGGGTCCTGATCCTGAACCGGGTCCTGATCCTTAACCAACTCCTGATCTTGAACCGGGATCTGATCCTGAAATGAGTCCTGATCCTGCACCAGATCCTGATCTGAACTGGGTTCTCATCCTGAACCAACTCCTGAAACTGAATCGACTCCTGATCCTGAACCGGGACCTGATCCTGAACCGACTCCTGAACCTGAACCGGGTCCTGATCCTGAACTGGGTCCTTATTCTGAACCGTGTCCTGATCCTGAACCGAATCCTGATCCTGAACCTGGTCCTGATCCTGAACCAACTCCTGATCCTGAAGCGACTCCTGATCCTGAACCGTGTCCTGATCCTGAACCGGGTCCTGATCCTGAACCGACTCCTGATCCTGAACCGACTCCTGATCCTGAACCGGGTCCTGATCTTGAACCAGGTCCTGATCCTGAACCAACTCCTGATCCTGAACCTGGTCCTGATCCTGAATCGGGTCCTGATCCAGAACCAACTCCTGATCCTGAACCGGGTCCTGATCATGAACTGGATCTTGATCCTGAACCGGATCCTAATCCTGAAATGCGTCCTGATCCTAAACCGGGTCCTGATACTGAACCAACTCCTGATCCTGAACCAACTCATGATCCTGAACCGGGTCCTGATCCTGAAGTGGATCTTCATCCTGAACCGGATCCTGACCTGAACCGGGTCCTGATCCTGATCCGGATCCTGATCCTGAACCGGGTCCTGATCCTGACGAACTCCTGATCCTCAACCAACTCCTGATCCTGAACCGGATCGTGATCCTGAACCGGGTCCTGATCCTGAACCGGGTCCTGATCCTGAAATGAGTCCTGATCCTGAACGAACTCCTGATCCTGAACCAGGTCCTGATCCTGAAATGGGTCCTGATCCTGAACCAACTCCTGATCCTGAACAGGGTGCTGATCCTGAACCAACTCCTGATCCTGAACCAACTCCAGATCCTGAACGGGGTCCTGATCCTGAACGGGGTCCTGATCCTGAACCGACTCCTGATCCTGCACCGGGTCCTGATCCTGAACCGGGTCCTGATGCTGAACCAACTCCTGATCCTGAACCATCTCCTGATCTTGAACCGTGTACTGATCCTGAACAGGGTCATGATCCTGAACTGGATCCTGACCTGAACTGGGTCCGGATCCTGAATCGGATCCTGATCCTGAAATAAGTCCTTATCCTTCACCAGATCCTAATCCTGAACTGGATCATAATCTGAACTGTGTCCTGATTCTGAACCAACTCCTGAACCTGAATCGGGTCCTGATCCTGAACCAACTCCTGAGCCTAAACCGGGTCCTGATCCTGAAACAACTCCTGATCCTGAACCGGGTCCTGATCCTGAACCGGGTCCTGATCCTGAACCAACTCCTGATCCTGAACAGACTCCTGATCCTGAACCGGGACCTGATCCTGAATCGGGTCCTGATCCTGACCCGGGTCCTGATCCTGACCAACTCCTGATCCTGAACCGACTCCTGATCCTGCACCGGATCCTGATCCTGAATTGGGTCCTGATCATGAACCAACTCCTGATCTTGAACCGGGTACTGATCCTGAAATGAGTCCTGATTCTGCACCAGATCCTAATCCTGAACTGGATCCTGATCTGAACTGGGTCCTCATCCTGAATCAACTCCTGAAACTGAACCGGGTCCTGATCCTGAACCAACTCCTGATCCTGCACCGACTCCTAATCCTGAACCGGGTCCTGATCCTGAACCGGGTCCTGATCCTGAACCGTGTCCTGATCCTGCCCAACTCCTGACCTGAACCGACTCCTGTCCTTGCACAGGATTCTGATCCTGAATTGGGTCCTGACCCTGAACCAACTCCTGATCTTGAACCGGGTCCTGATCCTGAACCGGGTCCTGATCCTGAACCAACTCCTGATCTTGAACCGGGAACTGATCCTGAAATGAGTCCTGATCCTGCACCAGATCCTGATCTGAACTGGGTTCTCATCCTGAACCAACTCCTGAAAATGAATCGACTCCTGATCCTGAACCGGGACCTGAACCTGAACCGTGTCCTGATCCTGAACCGAATCCTGATCCTGAACCTGGTCCTGATCCTGAACCAACTCCTGATCCTGAAGCGACTCCTGATCCTGAACCGTGTCCTGATCCTGAACCGGGTCCTGATCCTGAACCGACTCCTGATCCTGAACCGGGTCCTGATCTTGAACCAGGTCCTGATCCTGAACCAACTCCTGATCCTGAACCTGGTCCTGATCCTGAATCGGGTCCTGATCCTGAACCGACTCCTGATCCTGAACCTGGTCCTGATCCTGAATCGGGTCCTGATCCTGAACCGGGTCCTGATCCTGAACCAACTCCTGATCTTGAACCGCGAACTGATCCTGAAATGAGTCCTGATCCTGCACCAGATCCTGATCTGAACTGGGTTCTCATCCTGAACCAACTCCTGAACCTGAATCGTGTCCTGATCATGAAGCAACTCCTGATCCTGGAGCAACTCCTGATCCTGAACCAACTCCTGATCCTGAACCAACTCTTGATAATGAAACGGATCCTGATCCTGAAACAACTCCTGATCCTGAACCGGGTCCTGACCCTGAACCGGATCCTGATCATGAACTAACTCCTGGTAATGAAACGGGTCCTGATCCTGAACCAACGCTTGAACCTGAACCGGGTCCTGATCCTGAACTGTGTCCTGATCCTGAACCGGGTCCTGATCCTGAAATGTGTCCTGATTCTGAACCAACTCCTGATCCTGAACCAACTCCTGATCGTGAACCATATCCTGATCCTGAAATGGGTCCTGATCCTGAATCGTTTCCTGATCCTGAATCGAATCTGGATCTGAACCGGGTCCTGATCCTGAAATGGGTCCTGATCCTGAAAGGTCCTGATCCTGACCCGGATTCTGAACCTGAACCGGGACATGATCCTGAAAAGGTCGATCCTGAATCTGGTCCTGATCTGAACCGACTCCTGATCCTGAACTGGATTCTGATCCTGAACCATGTCCTGATCCTGAATCGGGTCCTGATCTTGATCCGGCTCCTGATCCTGAACTGGGTCCTGATCCTGAACAGGATCCTGATCCTGATATGGGTATTGATCCTGAACCGACTCCTATTCCTGAACCGGGTCCTGATCCTCAACCGGATCCTGATCCTGAAATGCGTCCTGATCCTGAACCGACTCCTGATCCTGAACTGGATTCTGATCTTGAACCATGTCCTGATCCTGAATCGGGTCCTGATCTTGATCCGGCTACTGATCCTGAACCGGGTACTGATCCTGAACCTACTCATGATCGTGAACCATATCCTGATCCTGAAATGGGTCCTGATCCTGAATCGTTTCCTGATCCTGAATCGGGACATGATCCTGAAAAGTTCGATCCTGAATCTGGTGCTGATCTGAACCGACTCCTGATCCTGAACTGGATTCTGATCCTGAACCATGTCCTGATCCTGAATCGGGTCCTGATCTTGATCCGGCTCCTGATCCTGAACTGGGTCCTGATCCTGAACAGGATCCTGATCCTGAAATGGGTACTGATCCTGAACCGACTCCTGATCCTGAACCGGCTCCTGATCCTCAACCGAATCCTGATCCTGAAATGCGTTCTGATACTGAACCGACTCCTGATCCTGAACCGGGCCCTGATCCTGAAACGGGACCTGATCGTGAACCGGGCCCTGATCCTGAAATTGGTCCTGATCCAGAACTGGGTCCTGATCCTGATTCGGCTCCTGATCCTGATCCGGGCCCTGATCCTGAACTGTGTCCTGATCCTGAACCGGGTCCTGATCCTGAAATGTGTCCTGATTCTGAACCAACTCCTGATCCTGAACCAACTCCTGATCGTGAACCATATCCTGATCCTGAAATGGGTCCTGATCCTGAATCGTTTCCTGATCCTGAATCGAATCTGGATCTGAACCGGGTCCTGATCCTGAAATGGGTCCTGATCCTGAAAGGTCCTGATCCTGACCCGGATTCTGAACCTGAACCGGGACATGATCCTGAAAAGGTCGATCCTGAATCTGGTCCTGATCTGAACCGACTCCTGATCCTGAACTGGATTCTGATCCTGAACCATGTCCTGATCCTGAATCGGGTCCTGATCTTGATCCGGCTCCTGATCCTGAACTGGGTCCTGATCCTGAACAGGATCCTGATCCTGATATGGGTACTGATCCTGCACCGACTCCTATTCCTGAACCGGGTCCTGATCCTCAACCGGATCCTGATCCTGAAATGCGTCCTGATCCTGAACCGACTCCTGATCCTGAACCGGGCCCTGATCCTGAAACGGGACCTGATCTTGAACCGGGTCCTGATCCTGAAATGGGTCCTGATCCAGAACTGGGTCCTGATCCTGATCCGGCTCCTGATCCTGATCCGGGCTCTGATCCTGAACTGTGTCCTGATCCTGAACCGGGTCCTGATCCTGAAATGTGTCCTGATCCTGAACCAACGTCTGATCCTGAACCGACTGCTGATCCTGAAATGTGTCCTGATCCTGAACCGACTCCTGATCCTGAACCGGGCCCTGGTCCTGAAACGGGACCTGATCTTGAACCGGGTCCTGATCCTGAAATGGGTCCTGATCCAGAACTGGGTCCTGATCCTGATCCGGCTCCTGATCCTGATCCGGGCTCTGATCCTGAACTGTGTCCTGATCCTGAACCAACTCCTGATCTTGAACAGGGAACTGATCCTGAAATGAGTCCTGATCCTGCACCAGATCCTGATCTGAACTGGGTTCTCATCCTGAACCAACACCTGAAACTGAATCGACTCCTGATCCTGAACCGGGACCTGATCCTGAACCGACTCCTGATCCTGAACCGGGTCCTGATCCTGAACTGGGTCCTTATCCGGAACCGGGTCCTGATCCTGAACCGAATCCTGATCCTGAACCTGGTCCTGATCCTGAACCAACTCCTGATCCTGAAGAGACTCCTGATCCTGAACCGGGTCCTGAACCGACTCCTTACCCTGAACCAACTCCTGATCCTGAACCGGGTCCTGGTCCTGAACCAAGTCCTGATCCTGAACCGACTCCTAATCCTGAACCGGGTCCTGATGCTGAACCGGGTCCTGATCCTGAACCGGGTGCTGTTCCTGAACCGACTCTTGTTCCTGAACCAGGTCCTGATGCTGACCAACTCCTGATCCTGAACAGACTCCTGATCCTGCACTGGATCCTGATCCTGAATTGGGTCCTGATACTGAACCAACTCCTGATCTTGAACCGGGTCCTGATCCTGAACCGGGTCCTGATTCTGAACCGGGTCCTGATCCTGAACCGACTCCTGATCCTGAACCGTGTCCTGATCCTGACCAACTCCTGATCCTGAACCGACTCCTGATCCTGCACCGGATCCTGATCCTGAATTTGGTCCTGATCCTGAACCAACTCCTGATCTTGAACCGGGTCCTGATCCTGAACCGGGTCCTGATCCTGAACCAACTCCTGATCTTGAACCCGGAACTGATCCTGAAATGAGTCCTGATCCTGCACCAGATCCTGATCTGAACTGGGTTCTCATCCTGAACCAACTCCTGAACCTGAATCGTGTCCTGATCATGAACCAACTCCTGATCCTGGAGCAACTCCTGATCCTGAACCAACTCCTGATCCTGAACCAACTCTTGATAATGAAACGGATCCTGATCCTGAACCGGGTCCTGACCCTGAACCTTATCCTAATCATGAACTAACTCCTGGTAATGAAACGGGTCCTGATCCTGAACCGGATCCTGATCCTGAACTGGATCCTGATCTGAACTGGGTCCTGATCCTGAAGCAAATCTTGATCCTGAACCGGGTCCGGATCCTGACCAACTCCTGATCCTGAACCAACTCCTGATCCTGAACTGGTTCCTGATCCCGAACCGGGTCCTGACCCTGAACCGACTCCTGATCCTGCACCAGGTACTGATCCTGAATTGTGTCCTGATCCTGATCCAACTCCTGATCTTGAACCGGGTCCTGATCCTGAACCGGATCCTGATCCTGAACCAACTCCTGATCCTGAACCAACTCCTGATCCTGAACCGGGTCCTGATCTTGACCAACTCCTGATCCTGAACCGGATCGTGATCCTGAACCGGGTCCAGATCCTGAACCGGATCCTGATGTGAACTGGGTCCTGATCCTGAACCAACTCCTGAACCTGAACCTGATCCTGATGTGAACAGGGTCCTGATCCTGACCAACTCCTTATCCAGAACCGGATCCTGATGTGAACTGGGTACTGATCCTGAACCAACTCCTGATCCTGAACCGGATCGTGATCATGAACCGTGTCTTGACCCTGAACCAGGTCCTGATCCTGAACCAACTCCTGATCCTGAACCGGTTCCTGATCCTGAACCGGGTCCTGATCCTGAACCAACTCCTGATCCTGCACCGACTCCTAATCCTCAACCGGGTCCTGATCCTGAACCGGATCCTGATGTGAACTGGGTCCTGATCCTGAACCAACTCCTGAACCTGAACCTGATCCTGATGTGAACAGGGTCCTGATCCTGACCAACTCCTTATCCAGAACCGGATCCTGATGTGAACTGGGTACTGATCCTGAACCAACTCCTGATCCTGAACCGGATCGTGATCATGAACCGTGTCTTGACCCTGAACCAGGTCCTGATCCTGAACCAACTCCTGATCCTGAACCGGTTCCTGATCCTGAACCGGGTCCTGATCGTGAACCAACTCCTGATCCTGCACCGACTCCTAATCCTGAACCGGGTCCTGATCCTGAACCGGGTCCTGATCCTGAACCGGGTCCTGATCCTGAACCGTGTCCTGATCCTGCCCAACTCCTGATCCTGAACCGACTCCTGACCTTGTACATGATCCTGATCCTGAATTGGGTCCTGATCCTGAACCAACTCCTGATCTTGAACCGGGTCCTGATCCTGAACCGGGTCCTGATCCAGAACCAACTCCTGATCTTGAACCGGGAACTGATACTGCAATGAGTCCTGATCCTGCACCAGGTCCTGATCTGAACTGGGTTCTCATCCTGAACCAACTCCTGAAACTGAATCGACTCCTGATCCTGAACCGGGACCTGATCCTGAACCGACTCCTGAAACTGAATCGGGTCCTGATCCTGAACTGGGTCCTTATCCTGAACCGGGTCCTGATCCTGGACCGAATCCTGATCCTGAACCTGGTCCTGATCCTGAACCAACTCCTGATCCTGAACCGACTCCTGATCCTGCACCGGATCCTGATCCTGAATTGGGTCATGATCATGAACCAACTCCTGATCTTGAACCGGGTACTGATCCTGAAATGAGTCCTGATTCTGCACCAGATCCTAATCCTGAACTGGATCCTGATCTGAACTGGGTCCTCATCCTGAATCAACTCCTGAACCTGAACCGGGTCCTGATCCTGAACCAACTCCTGATCCTACACCGGGTACTGATCCTGAATTGGGTCCTGATCCTGATCCAACTACTGATCTTGAATCGGGTCCTGATCCTGAACCGGATCCTGATCCTGAACCAACTCCTGATCCTGAAACAACTCCTGAACCTGAACCGGCTCCTGATCCTGGAGCAACTCCTGATCCTGAACCAACTCCTGATCCTGAACCAACTCTTGATAATGAAACGGATCCTGATCCTGAACCGGGTCCTGACCCTGATCCGGATCCTGATCATGAACTAACTCCTGGTAATGAAACGGGTCCTGATCCTGAACCAACGCTTCAACCTGAACCGGGTCCTGATCCTGAACCGGATCCTGATCCTGAACTGGATCCTGATCTGAACTGGGTCCTGATCCTGAAGCAAATCTTGATCCTGTACCGTGTCCGGATCCTGACCAACTCCTGATCCTGAACCAACTCCTGATCCTGAACTGGATCCTGATCACGAACCGGGTCCTGACCCTGAACCGACTCTTGATCCTGCACCGGGTACTGATCCTGAATTGCGTCCTGATCCTGATCCAACTCCTGATCTTGAACCGGGTCCTGATCCTGAACCGGATCCTGATCCTGAACCAACTCCTGATCTTGAAACAACTCCTGAACCTGAACCGGCTTCTGATCCTGGAGCAACTCCTGATCCTGAACCAACTCATGATCCTGAACCGGGTCCTGATCCTGAACTGGATCTTCATCCTGAACCGGATCCTGACCTGAACCGGGTCCTGATCCTGATCCGGATCCTGATCCTGAACCGGGTCCTGATCCTGACGAACTCCTGATCCTCAACTAACTCCTGATCCTGAACCGGGATCTGATCCTGAAATGAGTCCTGATCCTGCACCAGATCCTGATCTGAACTGGGTTCTCATCCTGAACCAACTCCTGAAACTGAATCGACTCCTGATCCTGAACCGGGACCTGATCCTGAACCGACTCCTGAACCTGAACCGGGTCCTGATCCTGAACTGGGTCCTTATTCTGAACCGTGTCCTGATCCTGAACCGAATCCTGATCCTGAACCTGGTCCTGATCCTGAACCAACTCCTGATCCTGAAGCGACTCCTGATCCTGAACCGTGTCCTGATCCTGAACCGGGTCCTGATCCTGAACCGACTCCTGATCCTGAACCGACTCCTGATCCTGAACCGGGTCCTGATCTTGAACCAGGTCCTGATCCTGAACCAACTCCTGATCCTGAACCTGGTCCTGATCCTGAATCGGGTCCTGATCCAGAACCAACTCCTGATCCTGAACCGGGTCCTGATCATGAAATGCGTCCTGATCCTAAACCGGGTCCTGATACTGAACCAACTCCTGATCCTGAACCAACTCATGATCCTGAACCGGGTCCTGATCCTGAAGTGGATCTTCATCCTGAACCGGATCCTGACCTGAACCGGGTCCTGATCCTGATCCGGATCCTGATCCTGAACCGGGTCCTGATCCTGATCCAACTCCTGATCCTGAACCGGTTCCTGATCCTGAACCGGGTCCTGATCCTGAACCAACTCCTGATCCTGCACCGACTCCTAATCCTGAACCGGGTCCTGATCCTGAACCGGGTCCTGATCCTGAACCGTGTCCTGATCCTGCCCAACTCCTGAACTGAACCGACTCCTGACCTTGCACAGGATCCTGATCCTGAATTGGGTCCTGATCCTGAACCAACTCCTGATCTTGAACCGGGTCCTGATCCTGAACCGGGTCCTGATCCTTAACCAACTCCTGATCTTGAACCGGGATCTGATCCTGAAATGAGTCCTGATCCTGCACCAGATCCTGATCTGAACTGGGTTCTCATCCTGAACCAACTCCTGAAACTGAATCGACTCCTGATCCTGAACCGGGACCTGATCCTGAACCGACTCCTGAACCTGAACCGGGTCCTGATCCTGAACTGGGTCCTTATTCTGAACCGTGTCCTGATCCTGAACCGAATCCTGATCCTGAACCTGGTCCTGATCCTGAACCAACTCCTGATACTGAAGCGACTCCTGATCCTGAACCGTGTCCTGATCCTGAACCGGGTCCTGATCCTGAACCGACTCCTGATCCTGAACCGACTCCTGATCCTGAACCTGGTCCTGATCCTGAATAGGGTCCTGATCCAGAACCAACTCCTGATCCTGAACCGGGTCCTGATCATGAACTGGATCTTGATCCTGAACCGGATCCTAATCCTGAAATGCGTCCTGATCCTAAACCGGGTCCTGATACTGAACCAACTCCTGATCCTGAACCAACTCATGATCCTGAACCGGGTCCTGATCCTCAAGTGGATCTTCATCCTGAACCGGATCCTGACCTGAACCGGGTCCTGATCCTGATCCGGATCCTGATCCTGAACCGGGTCCTGATCCTGACGAACTCCTGATCCTCAACCAACTCCTGATCCTGAACCGGATCGTGATCCTGAACCGGGTCTTGATCCTGAACCGGGTCCTGATCCTGAAATGAGTCCTGATCCTGAACGAACTCCTGATCCTGAACCAGGTCCTGATCCTGAAATGGGTCCTGACCCTGAACCAACTCCTGATCCTGAACAGGGTGCTGATCCTGAACCAACTCCTGATCCTGAACCAACTCCAGATCCTGAACGGGGTCCTGATCCTGAACGGGGTCCTGATCCTGAAACGACTCCTGATCCTGCACCGGGTCCTGATCCTGAACCGGGTCCTGATGCTGAACCAACTCCTGATCCTGAACCAACTCCTGATCTTGAACCGTGTACTGATCCTGAACAGGGTCATGATCCTGAACTGGATCCTGACCTGAACTGGGTCCGGATCCTGAATCGGATCCTGATCCTGAAATAAGTCCTCATCCTTCACCAGATCCTAATCCTGAACTGGATCATAATCTGAACTGTGTCCTGATTCTGAACCAACTCCTGAACCTGAATCGGGTCCTGATCCTGAACCAACTCCTGAGCCTAAACCGGGTCCTGATCCTGAAACAACTCCTGATCCTGAACCGGGTCCTGATCCTGAACCGGGTCCTGATCCTGAACCAACTCCTGATCCTGAACCGACTCCTGATCCTGAACCGGGACCTGATCCTGAATCGGGTACTGATCCTGACCCGGGTCCTGATCCTGACCAACTCCTGATCCTGAACCGACTCCTGATCCTGCACCGGATCCTGATCCTGAATTGGGTCCTGATCATGAACCAACTCCTGATCTTGAACCGGGTACTGATCCTGAAATGAGTCCTGATTCTGCACCAGATCCTAATCCTGAACTGGATCCTGATCTGAACTGGGTCCTCATCCTGAATCAACTCCTGAAACTGAACCGGGTCCTGATCCTGAACCAACTCCTGATCCTGCACCGACTCCTAATCCTGCCCAACTCCTGACCTGAACCGACTCCTGTCCTTGCACAGGATTCTGATCCTGAATTGGGTCCTGATCCTGAACCAACTCCTGATCTTGAACCGGGTCCTGATCCTGAACCGGGTCCTGATCCTGAACCAACTCCTGATCTTGAACCGGGAACTGATCCTGAAATGAGTCCTGATCCTGCACCAGATCCTGATCTGAACTGGGTTCTCATCCTGAACCAACTCCTGAAAATGAATCGACTCCTGATCCTGAACCGGGACCTGAACCTGAACCGTGTCCTGATCCTGAACCGAATCCTGATCCTGAACCTGGTCCTGATCCTGAACCAACTCCTGATCCTGAAGCGACTCCTGATCCTGAACCGTGTCCTGATCCTGAACCGGGTCCTGATCCTGAATCGACTCCTGATCCTGAACCGACACCTGATCCTGAACCGGGTCCTGATCCTGAATCGGGTCCTGATCCTGAACCAACTCCTGATCCTGAACCGGGTCCTGATCATGAATTGAATCTTGATCCTGAACCGGATCCTAATCCTGAAATGCGTCCTGATCCTGAACCGGGTCCTGATACTGAACCAACTCCTGATCCTGAACCAACTCATGATCCTGAACCGGGTCCTGATCCTGAACTGGATCTTCATCCTGAACCGGATCCTGACCTGAACTGGGTCCGGATCCTGAATCGGATCCTGATCCTGAAATAAGTCCTCATCCTTCACCAGATCCTAATCCTGAACTGGATCATAATCTGAACTGTGTCCTGATTCTGAACCAACTCCTGAACCTGAATCGGGTCCTGATCCTGAACCAACTCCTGACCCTGAACCGGGTCCTGATCCTGAAACAACTCCTGATCCTGAACCGGATCCTGATGTGAACTGGGTCCTGATCCTGAACCAACTCCTGAACCTGATCCGGATCCTGATGTGAACTGGGTCCTGATCCTGACCAACTCCTTATCCAGAACCGGATCCTGATGTGAACTGGGTCCTGATCCTGAACCAACTCCTGATCCTGAACGGGATCGTGATCATGAACCGTGTCTTGACCCTGAACCGGGTCCTGATCCTGAACTAACTCCTGATCCTGAACCGGTTCCTGATCCTGAACCGGGTCCTGATCCTGAACCAACTCCTGATCCTGCACCGACTCCTAATCCTGAAACGGGTCCTGATCCTGAACCGGGTCCTGATCCTGAACCGGGTCCTGATCCTGCCCAACTCCTGATCCTGAACCGACTCCTGACCTTGCACAGGATCCTGATCCTGAATTGGGTCCTGATCCTGAACCAACTCCTGATCTTGAACCGGGTCCTGATCCTGAACCGGGTCCTGATCCTGAGCCAACTCCTGATCTTGAACCGGGAACTGATCCTGAAATGAGTCCTGATCCTGCACCAGATCCTGATCTGAACCGGGACCTGATCCTGAACCGACTCCTGAACCTGAACCGGGTCCTGATCCTGAACTGGGTCCTTATGCTGAACCGGGTCCTGATCCTGAACCGAATCCTGATCCTGAACCTTGACCTGATCCTGAACCAACTCCTGATCCTGAAGCGACTCCTGATCCTGAACCGTGTCCTGATCCTGAACCGGGTCCTGATCCTGAACCGACTCCTGATCCTGAACCGACTCCTGATCCTGAACCGGGTCCTGATCTTGAACCGTGTCCTGATCCTGAACCAACTCCTGATCCTGAACCTGGTCCTGATCCTGAATCGGGTCCTGATCCTGAACCAACTCCTGATCCTGAACCGGGTCCTGATCATGAACTGGGTCTTGATCCTGAACCGGATCCTAATCCTGAAATGCGTCCTGATCCTGAACCAACTCATGATCCTGAACCGGGTCCTGATCCTGAACTGAATGTTCATCCTGAACCGGATCCTGACCCAAACCGGGTCCTGATCCTGACCAACTCCTGATCCTCAACCAACTCCTGATCCTGAACCGGATCGTGATCCTGAACCGGGTCCTGATCCTGAACCGGGTTCTGATCCTGAAATGAGTCCTGATCCTGAACGAACTCCTGATCCTGAACCAGGTCCTGATCCTGAACTGGTTCCTGATCCTGAACCAACTCCTGATCCTGAACAGGGTGCTGATCCTGAACCAACTCCTGATCCTGAAACAACTCCAGATCCTGAACGGAGTCCTTATCCTGAACGGGGTCCTGATCCTGAACCGACTCCTGATCCAGCACCCGGGTCCTGATCCTGAACCGGGTCCTGATGCTGAACCAACTCCTGATCCTGAACCAACTCCTGATCTTGAACCGGGTACTGATCCTGAACTGGGTCATGATCCTGAACTGCATACTGACCTGAACTGGGTCCTGATCCTGAATCGGATCCTGATCCTGAAATAAGTCCTCATCCTTCACCAGATCCTAATCCTGAACTGGATCATAATCTGAACTGTGTCCTGATTCTGAACCAACTCCTGAACCTGAATCGGGTCCTGATCCTGAACTAACTCCTGAGCCTGAACCGGGTCCTGATCCTGAACCAACTCCTGATACTGAACCGACTCCTGATCCTGAACCGGGTCCTGATCCTGACCCGGGTCCTGATCCTGACCAACTCCTGATCCTGAACCGACTCCTGATCCTGCACCGGATCCTGATCCTGAATTGGGTCCTGATCATGAACCAACTCCTGATCTTGAACCGGGTACTGATCCTGAAATGAGTCCTGATTCTGCACCAGATCCTAATCCTGAACTGGATCCTGATCTGAACTGGGCCCTCATCCTGAATCAACTCCTGAACCTGAATCGGGTCCCGATCCTGAACCAAATCCTGATCCTGAAACAACTCCTGAACCTGAACCGGTTCATGATCCTGAACCGACTCCTGATCCTGAACCGGATCCTGATCCTGAACCAGATCCTGACCTTAACCGGCTCCTGATCCTGAACCGGATCCTGAACTGGGTCCTGATCCTGAACCGGATCCTGATCCTGAACCAACTCCTGATCCTGAACCGGGTCCTGATCCTGACCAACTCCTGGTCCTGAACCGGATCGTGATCCTGAAACGGGTCCTGATCCTGAACCGGATCCTGATGCGAACTGGGTCCTGATCCTGAACCAACTCCTGAACCTGAACCGGATCCTGATGTGAACTGGGTCCTGATCCTGACCAACTCCTTATCCCGAACCGGATCTGATGTGAACTGGGTCCTGATCCTGAACCAACTCCTGATCCTGAACTGAATCGTGATCCTGAACCGGGTCCTGATCTTGAACCGGGTCCTGATCCTGAACCGACTCCTGATCCTGAACCGACTCCTGATCCTGAACCGGGTCCTGATCTTGAACCGTGTCCTGATTCTGAACCAACTCCTGATCCTGAACCTGGTCCTGATCCTGAACCGGGACCTGATCCTGAACCAACTCCTGATCCTGAACCGGGTCCTGATCCTGAACCGGATCCTGATGTGAACTGGGTCCTGATCCTGAACCAACTCCTGAACCTGATCCGGATCCTGATGTGAACTGGGTCCTGATCCTGACCAACTCCTTATCCAGAACCGGATCCTGATGTGAACTGGGTCCTGATCCTGAACCAACTCCTGATCCTGAACGGGATCGTGATCATGAACTGTGTCTTGACCCTGAACCGGGTCCTGATCCTGAACTAACTCCTGATCCTGAACCGGTTCCTGATCCTGAACCGGGTCCTGATCCTGAACCAACTCCTGATCCTGCACCGACTCCTAATCCTGAAACGGGTCCTGATCCTGAACCGGGTCCTGATCCTGAACCGGGTCCTGATCCTGCCCAACTCCTGATCCTGAACCGACTCCTGACCTTGCACAGGATCCTGATCCTGAATTGGGTCCTGATCCTGAACCAACTCCTGATCTTGAACCGGGTCCTGATCCTGAACCGGGTCCTGATCCTGAGCCAACTCCTGATCTTGAACCGGGAACTGATCCTGAAATGAGTCCTGATCCTGCACCAGATCCTGATCTGAACCGGGACCTGATCCTGAACCGACTCCTGAACCTGAACCGGGTCCTGATCCTGAACTGGGTCCTTATGCTGAACCGGGTCCTGATCCTGAACCGAATCCTGATCCTGAACCTTGTCCTGATCCTGAACCAACTCCTGATCCTGAAGCGACTCCTGATCCTGAACCGTGTCCTGATCCTGAACCGGGTCCTGATCCTGAACCGACTCCTGATCCTGAACCGACTCCTGATCCTGAACCGGGTCCTGATCTTGAACCGTGTCCTGATCCTGAACCAACTCCTGATCCTGAACCTGGTCCTGATCCTGAATCGGGTCCTGATCCTGAACCAACTCCTGATCCTGAACCGGGTCCTGATCATGAACTGGGTCTTGATCCTGAACCGGATCCTAATCCTGAAATGCGTCCTGATCCTGAACCGGGTCCTGATACTGAACCAACTCCTGATCCTGAACCAACTCATGATCCTGAACCGGGTCCTGATCCTGAACTGAATGTTCATCCTGAACCGGATCCTGACCCAAACCGGGTCCTTATCCTGAACCGGATCCTGATCCTGAACCGGGTCCTGATCCTGACCAACTCCTGATCCTCAACCACTCCTGATCCTGAACCGGATCGTGATCCTGAACAGGGTGCTGATCCTGAACCAACTCCTGATCCTGAACCAACTCCAGATCCTGAACGGGGTCCTGATCCTGAACGGGGTCCTGATCCTGAAACGACTCCTGATCCTGCACCGGGTCCTGATCCTGAACCGGGTCCTGATGCTGAACCAACTCCTGATCCTGAACCAACTCCTGATCTTGAACCGTGTACTGATCCTGAACAGGGTCATGATCCTGAACTGGATCCTGACCTGAACTGGGTCCGGATCCTGAATCGGATCCTGATCCTGAAATAAGTCCTCATCCTTCACCAGATCCTAATCCTGAACTGGATCATAATCTGAACTGTGTCCTGATTCTGAACCAACTCCTGAACCTGAATCGGGTCCTGATCCTGAACCAACTCCTGAGCCTAAACCGGGTCCTGATCCTGAAACAACTCCTGATCCTGAACCGGGTCCTGATCCTGAACCGGGTCCTGATCCTGAACCAACTCCTGATCCTGAACCGACTCCTGATCCTGAACCGGGACCTGATCCTGAATCGGGTACTGATCCTGACCCGGGTCCTGATCCTGACCAACTCCTGATCCTGAACCGACTCCTGATCCTGCACCGGATCCTGATCCTGAATTGGGTCCTGACCATGAACCAACTCCTGATCTTGAACCGGGTACTGATCCTGAAATGAGTCCTGATTCTGCACCAGATCCTAATCCTGAACTGGATCCTGATCTGAACTGGGTCCTCATCCTGAATCAACTCCTGAAACTGAACCGGGTCCTGATCCTGAACCAACTCCTGATCCTGCACCGACTCCTAATCCTGCCCAACTCCTGACCTGAACCGACTCCTGTCCTTGCACAGGATTCTGATCCTGAATTGGGTCCTGATCCTGAACCAACTCCTGATCTTGAACCGGGTCCTGATCCTGAACCGGGTCCTGATCCTGAACCAACTCCTGATCTTGAACCGGGAACTGATCCTGAAATGAGTCCTGATCCTGCACCAGATCCTGATCTGAACTGGGTTCTCATCCTGAACCAACTCCTGAAAATGAATCGACTCCTGATCCTGAACCGGGACCTGAACCTGAACCGTGTCCTGATCCTGAACCGAATCCTGATCCTGAACCTGGTCCTGATCCTGAACCAACTCCTGATCCTGAAGCGACTCCTGATCCTGAACCGTGTCCTGATCCTGAACCGGGTCCTGATCCTGAATCGACTCCTGATCCTGAACCGACACCTGATCCTGAACCGGGTCCTGATCCTGAATCGGGTCCTGATCCTGAACCAACTCCTGATCCTGAACCGGGTCCTGATCATGAATTGAATCTTGATCCTGAACCGGATCCTAATCCTGAAATGCGTCCTGATCCTGAACCGGGTCCTGATACTGAACCAACTCCTGATCCTGAACCAACTCATGATCCTGAACCGGGTCCTGATCCTGAACTGGATCTTCATCCTGAACCGGATCCTGACCTGAACTGGGTCCGGATCCTGAATCGGATCCTGATCCTGAAATAAGTCCTCATCCTTCACCAGATCCTAATCCTGAACTGGATCATAATCTGAACTGTGTCCTGATTCTGAACCAACTCCTGAACCTGAATCGGGTCCTGATCCTGAACCAACTCCTGACCCTGAACCGGGTCCTGATCCTGAAACAACTCCTGATCCTGAACCGGATCCTGATGTGAACTGGGTCCTGATCCTGAACCAACTCCTGAACCTGATCCGGATCCTGATGTGAACTGGGTCCTGATCCTGACCAACTCCTTATCCAGAACCGGATCCTGATGTGAACTGGGTCCTGATCCTGAACCAACTCCTGATCCTGAACGGGATCGTGATCATGAACCGTGTCTTGACCCTGAACCGGGTCCTGATCCTGAACTAACTCCTGATCCTGAACCGGTTCCTGATCCTGAACCGGGTCCTGATCCTGAACCAACTCCTGATCCTGCACCGACTCCTAATCCTGAAACGGGTCCTGATCCTGAACCGGGTCCTGATCCTGAACCGGGTCCTGATCCTGCCCAACTCCTGATCCTGAACCGACTCCTGACCTTGCACAGGATCCTGATCCTGAATTGGGTCCTGATCCTGAACCAACTCCTGATCTTGAACCGGGTCCTGATCCTGAACCGGGTCCTGATCCTGAGCCAACTCCTGATCTTGAACCGGGAACTGATCCTGAAATGAGTCCTGATCCTGCACCAGATCCTGATCTGAACCGGGACCTGATCCTGAACCGACTCCTGAACCTGAACCGGGTCCTGATCCTGAACTGGGTCCTTATGCTGAACCGTGTCCTGATCCTGAACCGAATCCTGATCCTGAACCTGGTCCTGATCCTGAACCAACTCCTGATCCTGAAGCGACTCCTGATCCTGAACCGTGTCCTGATCCTGAACCGGGTCCTGATCCTGAACCGACTCCTGATCCTGAACCGACTCCTGATCCTGAACCGGGTCCTGATCTTGAACCAGGTCCTGATCCTGAACCAACTCCTGATCCTGAACCTGGTCCTGATCCTGAATCGGGTCCTGATCCAGAACCAACTCCTGATCCTGAACCGGGTCCTGATCATGAAATGCGTCCTGATCCTAAACCGGGTCCTGATACTGAACCAACTCCTGATCCTGAACCAACTCATGATCCTGAACCGGGTCCTGATCCTGAAGTGGATCTTCATCCTGAACCGGATCCTGACCTGAACCGGGTCCTGATCCTGATCCGGATCCTGATCCTGAACCGGGTCCTGATCCTGATCCAACTCCTGATCCTGAACCGGTTCCTGATCCTGAACCGGGTCCTGATCCTGAACCAACTCCTGATCCTGCACCGACTCCTAATCCTGAACCGGGTCCTGATCCTGAACCGGGTCCTGATCCTGAACCGTGTCCTGATCCTGCCCAACTCCTGAACTGAACCGACTCCTGACCTTGCACAGGATCCTGATCCTGAATTGGGTCCTGATCCTGAACCAACTCCTGATCTTGAACCGGGTCCTGATCCTGAACCGGGTCCTGATCCTTAACCAACTCCTGATCTTGAACCGGGATCTGATCCTGAAATGAGTCCTGATCCTGCACCAGATCCTGATCTGAACTGGGTTCTCATCCTGAACCAACTCCTGAAACTGAATCGACTGCTGATCCTGAACCGGGACCTGATCCTGAACCGACTCCTGAACCTGAACCGGGTCCTGATCCTGAACTGGGTCCTTATTCTGAACCGTGTCCTGATCCTGAACCGAATCCTGATCCTGAACCTGGTCCTGATCCTGAACCAACTCCTGATCCTGAAGCGACTCCTGATCCTGAACCGTGTCCTGATCCTGAACCGGGTCCTGATCCTGAACCGACTCCTGATCCTGAACCGACTCCTGATCCTGAACCTGGTCCTGATCCTGAATAGGGTCCTGATCCAGAACCAACTCCTGATCCTGAACCGGGTCCTGATCATGAACTGGATCTTGATCCTGAACCGGATCCTAATCCTGAAATGCGTCCTGATCCTAAACCGGGTCCTGATACTGAACCAACTCCTGATCCTGAACCAACTCATGATCCTGAACCGGGTCCTGATCCTCAAGTGGATCTTCATCCTGAACCGGATCCTGACCTGAACCGGGTCCTGATCCTGATCCGGATCCTGATCCTGAACCGGGTCCTGATCCTGACGAACTCCTGATCCTCAACCAACTCCTGATCCTGAACCGGATCGTGATCCTGAACCGGGTCTTGATCCTGAACCGGGTCCTGATCCTGAAATGAGTCCTGATCCTGAACGAACTCCTGATCCTGAACCAGGTCCTGATCCTGAAATGGGTCCTGACCCTGAACCAACTCCTGATCCTGAACAGGGTGCTGATCCTGAACCAACTCCTGATCCTGAACCAACTCCAGATCCTGAACGGGGTCCTGATCCTGAACGGGGTCCTGATCCTGAAACGACTCCTGATCCTGCACCGGGTCCTGATCCTGAACCGGGTCCTGATGCTGAACCAACTCCTGATCCTGAACCAACTCCTGATCTTGAACCGTGTACTGATCCTGAACAGGGTCATGATCCTGAACTGGATCCTGACCTGAACTGGGTCCGGATCCTGAATCGGATCCTGATCCTGAAATAAGTCCTCATCCTTCACCAGATCCTAATCCTGAACTGGATCATAATCTGAACTGTGTCCTGATTCTGAACCAACTCCTGAACCTGAATCGGGTCCTGATCCTGAACCAACTCCTGAGCCTAAACCGGGTCCTGATCCTGAAACAACTCCTGATCCTGAACCGGGTCCTGATCCTGAACCGGGTCCTGATCCTGAACCAACTCCTGATCCTGAACCGACTCCTGATCCTGAACCGGGACCTGATCCTGAATCGGGTACTGATCCTGACCCGGGTCCTGATCCTGACCAACTCCTGATCCTGAACCGACTCCTGATCCTGCACCGGATCCTGATCCTGAATTGGGTCCTGATCATGAACCAACTCCTGATCTTGAACCGGGTACTGATCCTGAAATGAGTCCTGATTCTGCACCAGATCCTAATCCTGAACTGGATCCTGATCTGAACTGGGTCCTCATCCTGAATCAACTCCTGAAACTGAACCGGGTCCTGATCCTGAACCAACTCCTGATCCTGCACCGACTCCTAATCCTGCCCAACTCCTGACCTGAACCGACTCCTGTCCTTGCACAGGATTCTGATCCTGAATTGGGTCCTGATCCTGAACCAACTCCTGATCTTGAACCGGGTCCTGATCCTGAACCGGGTCCTGATCCTGAACCAACTCCTGATCTTGAACCGGGAACTGATCCTGAAATGAGTCCTGATCCTGCACCAGATCCTGATCTGAACTGGGTTCTCATCCTGAACCAACTCCTGAAAATGAATCGACTCCTGATCCTGAACCGGGACCTGAACCTGAACCGTGTCCTGATCCTGAACCGAATCCTGATCCTGAACCTGGTCCTGATCCTGAACCAACTCCTGATCCTGAAGCGACTCCTGATCCTGAACCGTGTCCTGATCCTGAACCGGGTCCTGATCCTGAATCGACTCCTGATCCTGAACCGACACCTGATCCTGAACCGGGTCCTGATCCTGAATCGGGTCCTGATCCTGAACCAACTCCTGATCCTGAACCGGGTCCTGATCATGAATTGAATCTTGATCCTGAACCGGATCCTAATCCTGAAATGCGTCCTGATCCTGAACCGGGTCCTGATACTGAACCAACTCCTGATCCTGAACCAACTCATGATCCTGAACCGGGTCCTGATCCTGAACTGGATCTTCATCCTGAACCGGATCCTGACCTGAACTGGGTCCGGATCCTGAATCGGATCCTGATCCTGAAATAAGTCCTCATCCTTCACCAGATCCTAATCCTGAACTGGATCATAATCTGAACTGTGTCCTGATTCTGAACCAACTCCTGAACCTGAATCGGGTCCTGATCCTGAACCAACTCCTGACCCTGAACCGGGTCCTGATCCTGAAACAACTCCTGATCCTGAACCGGATCCTGATGTGAACTGGGTCCTGATCCTGAACCAACTCCTGAACCTGATCCGGATCCTGATGTGAACTGGGTCCTGATCCTGACCAACTCCTTATCCAGAACCGGATCCTGATGTGAACTGGGTCCTGATCCTGAACCAACTCCTGATCCTGAACGGGATCGTGATCATGAACCGTGTCTTGACCCTGAACCGGGTCCTGATCCTGAACTAACTCCTGATCCTGAACCGGTTCCTGATCCTGAACCGGGTCCTGATCCTGAACCAACTCCTGATCCTGCACCGACTCCTAATCCTGAAACGGGTCCTGATCCTGAACCGGGTCCTGATCCTGAACCGGGTCCTGATCCTGCCCAACTCCTGATCCTGAACCGACTCCTGACCTTGCACAGGATCCTGATCCTGAATTGGGTCCTGATCCTGAACCAACTCCTGATCTTGAACCGGGTCATGATCCTGAACCGGGTCCTGATCCTGAGCCAACTCCTGATCTTGAACCGGGAACTGATCCTGAAATGAGTCCTGATCCTGCACCAGATCCTGATCTGAACCGGGACCTGATCCTGAACCGACTCCTGAACCTGAACCGGGTCCTGATCCTGAACTGGGTCCTTATGCTGAACCGGGTCCTGATCCTGAACCGAATCCTGATCCTGAACCTTGACCTGATCCTGAACCAACTCCTGATCCTGAAGCGACTCCTGATCCTGAACCGTGTCCTGATCCTGAACCGGGTCCTGATCCTGAACCGACTCCTGATCCTGAACCGACTCCTGATCCTGAACCGGGTCCTGATCTTGAACCGTGTCCTGATCCTGAACCAACTCCTGATCCTGAACCTGGTCCTGATCCTGAATCGGGTCCTGATCCTGAACCAACTCCTGATCCTGAACCGGGTCCTGATCATGAACTGGGTCTTGATCCTGAACCGGATCCTAATCCTGAAATGCGTCCTGATCCTGAACCAACTCATGATCCTGAACCGGGTCCTGATCCTGAACTGAATGTTCATCCTGAACCGGATCCTGACCCAAACCGGGTCCTGATCCTGACCAACTCCTGATCCTCAACCAACTCCTGATCCTGAACCGGATCGTGATCCTGAACCGGGTCCTGATCCTGAACCGGGTTCTGATCCTGAAATGAGTCCTGATCCTGAACGAACTCCTGATCCTGAACCAGGTCCTGATCCTGAACTGGGTCCTGATCCTGAACCAACTCCTGATCCTGAACAGGGTGCTGATCCTGAACCAACTCCTGATCCTGAAACAACTCCAGATCCTGAACGGAGTCCTTATCCTGAACGGGGTCCTGATCCTGAACCGACTCCTGATCCAGCACCCGGGTCCTGATCCTGAACCGGGTCCTGATGCTGAACCAACTCCTGATCCTGAACCAACTCCTGATCTTGAACCGGGTACTGATCCTGAACTGGGTCATGATCCTGAACTGCATACTGACCTGAACTGGGTCCTGATCCTGAATCGGATCCTGATCCTGAAATAAGTCCTCATCCTTCACCAGATCCTAATCCTGAACTGGATCATAATCTGAACTGTGTCCTGATTCTGAACCAACTCCTGAACCTGAATCGGGTCCTGATCCTGAACTAACTCCTGAGCCTGAACCGGGTCCTGATCCTGAACCAACTCCTGATACTGAACCGACTCCTGATCCTGAACCGGGTCCTGATCCTGACCCGGGTCCTGATCCTGACCAACTCCTGATCCTGAACCGACTCCTGATCCTGCACCGGATCCTGATCCTGAATTGGGTCCTGATCATGAACCAACTCCTGATCTTGAACCGGGTACTGATCCTGAAATGAGTCCTGATTCTGCACCAGATCCTAATCCTGAACTGGATCCTGATCTGAACTGGGCCCTCATCCTGAATCAACTCCTGAACCTGAATCGGGTCCCGATCCTGAACCAAATCCTGATCCTGAAACAACTCCTGAACCTGAACCGGTTCATGATCCTGAACCGACTCCTGATCCTGAACCGGATCCTGATCCTGAACCAGATCCTGACCTTAACCGGCTCCTGATCCTGAACCGGATCCTGAACTGGGTCCTGATCCTGAACCGGATCCTGATCCTGAACCAACTCCTGATCCTGAACCGGGTCCTGATCCTGACCAACTCCTGGTCCTGAACCGGATCGTGATCCTGAAACGGGTCCTGATCCTGAACCGGATCCTGATGCGAACTGGGTCCTGATCCTGAACCAACTCCTGAACCTGAACCGGATCCTGATGTGAACTGGGTCCTGATCCTGACCAACTCCTTATCCCGAACCGGATCTGATGTGAACTGGGTCCTGATCCTGAACCAACTCCTGATCCTGAACTGAATCGTGATCCTGAACCGGGTCCTGATCTTGAACCGGGTCCTGATCCTGAACCGACTCCTGATCCTGAACCGACTCCTGATCCTGAACCGGGTCCTGATCTTGAACCGTGTCCTGATTCTGAACCAACTCCTGATCCTGAACCTGGTCCTGATCCTGAACCGGGACCTGATCCTGAACCAACTCCTGATCCTGAACCGGGTCCTGATCCTGAACCGGATCCTGATGTGAACTGGGTCCTGATCCTGAACCAACTCCTGAACCTGATCCGGATCCTGATGTGAACTGGGTCCTGATCCTGACCAACTCCTTATCCAGAACCGGATCCTGATGTGAACTGGGTCCTGATCCTGAACCAACTCCTGATCCTGAACGGGATCGTGATCATGAACTGTGTCTTGACCCTGAACCGGGTCCTGATCCTGAACTAACTCCTGATCCTGAACCGGTTCCTGATCCTGAACCGGGTCCTGATCCTGAACCAACTCCTGATCCTGCACCGACTCCTAATCCTGAAACGGGTCCTGATCCTGAACCGGGTCCTGATCCTGAACCGGGTCCTGATCCTGCCCAACTCCTGATCCTGAACCGACTCCTGACCTTGCACAGGATCCTGATCCTGAATTGGGTCCTGATCCTGAACCAACTCCTGATCTTGAACCGGGTCCTGATCCTGAACCGGGTCCTGATCCTGAGCCAACTCCTGATCTTGAACCGGGAACTGATCCTGAAATGAGTCCTGATCCTGCACCAGATCCTGATCTGAACCGGGACCTGATCCTGAACCGACTCCTGAACCTGAACCGGGTCCTGATCCTGAACTGGGTCCTTATGCTGAACCGGGTCCTGATCCTGAACCGAATCCTGATCCTGAACCTTGTCCTGATCCTGAACCAACTCCTGATCCTGAAGCGACTCCTGATCCTGAACCGTGTCCTGATCCTGAACCGGGTCCTGATCCTGAACCGACTCCTGATCCTGAACCGACTCCTGATCCTGAACCGGGTCCTGATCTTGAACCGTGTCCTGATCCTGAACCAACTCCTGATCCTGAACCTGGTCCTGATCCTGAATCGGGTCCTGATCCTGAACCAACTCCTGATCCTGAACCGGGTCCTGATCATGAACTGGGTCTTGATCCTGAACCGGATCCTAATCCTGAAATGCGTCCTGATCCTGAACCGGGTCCTGATACTGAACCAACTCCTGATCCTGAACCAACTCATGATCCTGAACCGGGTCCTGATCCTGAACTGAATGTTCATCCTGAACCGGATCCTGACCCAAACCGGGTCCTTATCCTGAACCGGATCCTGATCCTGAACCGGGTCCTGATCCTGACCAACTCCTGATCCTCAACCACTCCTGATCCTGAACCGGATCGTGATCCTGAACAGGGTGCTGATCCTGAACCAACTCCTGATCCTGAACCAACTCCAGATCCTGAACGGGGTCCTGATCCTGAACGGGGTCCTGATCCTGAAACGACTCCTGATCCTGCACCGGGTCCTGATCCTGAACCGGGTCCTGATGCTGAACCAACTCCTGATCCTGAACCAACTCCTGATCTTGAACCGTGTACTGATCCTGAACAGGGTCATGATCCTGAACTGGATCCTGACCTGAACTGGGTCCGGATCCTGAATCGGATCCTGATCCTGAAATAAGTCCTCATCCTTCACCAGATCCTAATCCTGAACTGGATCATAATCTGAACTGTGTCCTGATTCTGAACCAACTCCTGAACCTGAATCGGGTCCTGATCCTGAACCAACTCCTGAGCCTAAACCGGGTCCTGATCCTGAAACAACTCCTGATCCTGAACCGGGTCCTGATCCTGAACCGGGTCCTGATCCTGAACCAACTCCTGATCCTGAACCGACTCCTGATCCTGAACCGGGACCTGATCCTGAATCGGGTACTGATCCTGACCCGGGTCCTGATCCTGACCAACTCCTGATCCTGAACCGACTCCTGATCCTGCACCGGATCCTGATCCTGAATTGGGTCCTGATCATGAACCAACTCCTGATCTTGAACCGGGTACTGATCCTGAAATGAGTCCTGATTCTGCACCAGATCCTAATCCTGAACTGGATCCTGATCTGAACTGGGTCCTCATCCTGAATCAACTCCTGAAACTGAACCGGGTCCTGATCCTGAACCAACTCCTGATCCTGCACCGACTCCTAATCCTGCCCAACTCCTGACCTGAACCGACTCCTGTCCTTGCACAGGATTCTGATCCTGAATTGGGTCCTGATCCTGAACCAACTCCTGATCTTGAACCGGGTCCTGATCCTGAACCGGGTCCTGATCCTGAACCAACTCCTGATCTTGAACCGGGAACTGATCCTGAAATGAGTCCTGATCCTGCACCAGATCCTGATCTGAACTGGGTTCTCATCCTGAACCAACTCCTGAAAATGAATCGACTCCTGATCCTGAACCGGGACCTGAACCTGAACCGTGTCCTGATCCTGAACCGAATCCTGATCCTGAACCTGGTCCTGATCCTGAACCAACTCCTGATCCTGAAGCGACTCCTGATCCTGAACCGTGTCCTGATCCTGAACCGGGTCCTGATCCTGAATCGACTCCTGATCCTGAACCGACACCTGATCCTGAACCGGGTCCTGATCCTGAATCGGGTCCTGATCCTGAACCAACTCCTGATCCTGAACCGGGTCCTGATCATGAATTGAATCTTGATCCTGAACCGGATCCTAATCCTGAAATGCGTCCTGATCCTGAACCGGGTCCTGATACTGAACCAACTCCTGATCCTGAACCAACTCATGATCCTGAACCGGGTCCTGATCCTGAACTGGATCTTCATCCTGAACCGGATCCTGACCTGAACTGGGTCCGGATCCTGAATCGGATCCTGATCCTGAAATAAGTCCTCATCCTTCACCAGATCCTAATCCTGAACTGGATCATAATCTGAACTGTGTCCTGATTCTGAACCAACTCCTGAACCTGAATCGGGTCCTGATCCTGAACCAACTCCTGACCCTGAACCGGGTCCTGATCCTGAAACAACTCCTGATCCTGAACCGGATCCTGATGTGAACTGGGTCCTGATCCTGAACCAACTCCTGAACCTGATCCGGATCCTGATGTGAACTGGGTCCTGATCCTGACCAACTCCTTATCCAGAACCGGATCCTGATGTGAACTGGGTCCTGATCCTGAACCAACTCCTGATCCTGAACGGGATCGTGATCATGAACCGTGTCTTGACCCTGAACCGGGTCCTGATCCTGAACTAACTCCTGATCCTGAACCGGTTCCTGATCCTGAACCGGGTCCTGATCCTGAACCAACTCCTGATCCTGCACCGACTCCTAATCCTGAAACGGGTCCTGATCCTGAACCGGGTCCTGATCCTGAACCGGGTCCTGATCCTGCCCAACTCCTGATCCTGAACCGACTCCTGACCTTGCACAGGATCCTGATCCTGAATTGGGTCCTGATCCTGAACCAACTCCTGATCTTGAACCGGGTCCTGATCCTGAACCGGGTCCTGATCCTGAGCCAACTCCTGATCTTGAACCGGGAACTGATCCTGAAATGAGTCCTGATCCTGCACCAGATCCTGATCTGAACCGGGACCTGATCCTGAACCGACTCCTGAACCTGAACCGGGTCCTGATCCTGAACTGGGTCCTTATGCTGAACCGGGTCCTGATCCTGAACCGAATCCTGATCCTGAACCTTGACCTGATCCTGAACCAACTCCTGATCCTGAAGCGACTCCTGATCCTGAACCGTGTCCTGATCCTGAACCGGGTCCTGATCCTGAACCGACTCCTGATCCTGAACCGACTCCTGATCCTGAACCGGGTCCTGATCTTGAACCGTGTCCTGATCCTGAACCAACTCCTGATCCTGAACCTGGTCCTGATCCTGAATCGGGTCCTGATCCTGAACCAACTCCTGATCCTGAACCGGGTCCTGATCATGAACTGGGTCTTGATCCTGAACCGGATCCTAATCCTGAAATGCGTCCTGATCCTGAACCAACTCATGATCCTGAACCGGGTCCTGATCCTGAACTGAATGTTCATCCTGAACCGGATCCTGACCCAAACCGGGTCCTGATCCTGACCAACTCCTGATCCTCAACCAACTCCTGATCCTGAACCGGATCGTGATCCTGAACCGGGTCCTGATCCTGAACCGGGTTCTGATCCTGAAATGAGTCCTGATCCTGAACGAACTCCTGATCCTGAACCAGGTCCTGATCCTGAACTGGGTCCTGATCCTGAACCAACTCCTGATCCTGAACAGGGTGCTGATCCTGAACCAACTCCTGATCCTGAAACAACTCCAGATCCTGAACGGAGTCCTTATCCTGAACGGGGTCCTGATCCTGAACCGACTCCTGATCCAGCACCCGGGTCCTGATCCTGAACCGGGTCCTGATGCTGAACCAACTCCTGATCCTGAACCAACTCCTGATCTTGAACCGGGTACTGATCCTGAACTGGGTCATGATCCTGAACTGCATACTGACCTGAACTGGGTCCTGATCCTGAATCGGATCCTGATCCTGAAATAAGTCCTCATCCTTCACCAGATCCTAATCCTGAACTGGATCATAATCTGAACTGTGTCCTGATTCTGAACCAACTCCTGAACCTGAATCGGGTCCTGATCCTGAACTAACTCCTGAGCCTGAACCGGGTCCTGATCCTGAACCAACTCCTGATACTGAACCGACTCCTGATCCTGAACCGGGTCCTGATCCTGACCCGGGTCCTGATCCTGACCAACTCCTGATCCTGAACCGACTCCTGATCCTGCACCGGATCCTGATCCTGAATTGGGTCCTGATCATGAACCAACTCCTGATCTTGAACCGGGTACTGATCCTGAAATGAGTCCTGATTCTGCACCAGATCCTAATCCTGAACTGGATCCTGATCTGAACTGGGCCCTCATCCTGAATCAACTCCTGAACCTGAATCGGGTCCCGATCCTGAACCAAATCCTGATCCTGAAACAACTCCTGAACCTGAACCGGTTCATGATCCTGAACCGACTCCTGATCCTGAACCGGATCCTGATCCTGAACCAGATCCTGACCTTAACCGGCTCCTGATCCTGAACCGGATCCTGAACTGGGTCCTGATCCTGAACCGGATCCTGATCCTGAACCAACTCCTGATCCTGAACCGGGTCCTGATCCTGACCAACTCCTGGTCCTGAACCGGATCGTGATCCTGAAACGGGTCCTGATCCTGAACCGGATCCTGATGCGAACTGGGTCCTGATCCTGAACCAACACCTGAACCTGAACCGGATCCTGATGTGAACTGGGTCCTGATCCTGACCAACTCCTTATCCCGAACCGGATCTGATGTGAACTGGGTCCTGATCCTGAACCAACTCCTGATCCTGAACTGAATCGTGATCCTGAACCGGGTCCTGATCTTGAACCGGGTCCTGATCCTGAACCGACTCCTGATCCTGAACCGACTCCTGATCCTGAACCGGGTCCTGATCTTGAACCGTGTCCTGATTCTGAACCAACTCCTGATCCTGAACCTGGTCCTGATCCTGAACCGGGACCTGATCCTGAACCAACTCCTGATCCTGAACCGGGTCCTGATCCTGAACCGGATCCTGATGTGAACTGGGTCCTGATCCTGAACCAACTCCTGAACCTGATCCGGATCCTGATGTGAACTGGGTCCTGATCCTGACCAACTCCTTATCCAGAACCGGATCCTGATGTGAACTGGGTCCTGATCCTGAACCAACTCCTGATCCTGAACGGGATCGTGATCATGAACTGTGTCTTGACCCTGAACCGGGTCCTGATCCTGAACTAACTCCTGATCCTGAACCGGTTCCTGATCCTGAACCGGGTCCTGATCCTGAACCAACTCCTGATCCTGCACCGACTCCTAATCCTGAAACGGGTCCTGATCCTGAACCGGGTCCTGATCCTGAACCGGGTCCTGATCCTGCCCAACTCCTGATCCTGAACCGACTCCTGACCTTGCACAGGATCCTGATCCTGAATTGGGTCCTGATCCTGAACCAACTCCTGATCTTGAACCGGGTCCTGATCCTGAACCGGGTCCTGATCCTGAGCCAACTCCTGATCTTGAACCGGGAACTGATCCTGAAATGAGTCCTGATCCTGCACCAGATCCTGATCTGAACCGGGACCTGATCCTGAACCGACTCCTGAACCTGAACCGGGTCCTGATCCTGAACTGGGTCCTTATGCTGAACCGGGTCCTGATCCTGAACCGAATCCTGATCCTGAACCTTGTCCTGATCCTGAACCAACACCTGATCCTGAAGCGACTCCTGATCCTGAACCGTGTCCTGATCCTGAACCGGGTCCTGATCCTGAACCGACTCCTGATCCTGAACCGACTCCTGATCCTGAACCGGGTCCTGATCTTGAACCGTGTCCTGATCCTGAACCAACTCCTGATCCTGAACCTGGTCCTGATCCTGAATCGGGTCCTGATCCTGAACCAACTCCTGATCCTGAACCGGGTCCTGATCATGAACTGGGTCTTGATCCTGAACCGGATCCTAATCCTGAAATGCGTCCTGATCCTGAACCGGGTCCTGATACTGAACCAACTCCTGATCCTGAACCAACTCATGATCCTGAACCGGGTCCTGATCCTGAACTGAATGTTCATCCTGAACCGGATCCTGACCCAAACCGGGTCCTTATCCTGAACCGGATCCTGATCCTGAACCGGGTCCTGATCCTGACCAACTCCTGATCCTCAACCACTCCTGATCCTGAACCGGATCGTGATCCTGAACCGGGTCCTGATCCTGAACCGGGTCCTGATCCTGAAATGAGTCCTGATCCTGAACGAACTCCTGATCCTGAACCAGGTCCTGATCCTGAACTGGGTCCTGATCCTGAACCAACTCCTGATCCTGAACAGGGTGCTGATCCTGAACCAACTCCTGATCCTGAAACAACTCCAGATCCTGAACGGAGTCCTTATCCTGAACGGGGTCCTGATCCTGAACCGACTCCTGATCCAGCACCCGGGTCCTGATCCTGAACCGGGTCCTGATGCTGAACCAATTCCTGATCCTGAACCAACTCCTGATCTTGAACCGGGTACTGATCCTGAACTGGGTCATGATCCTGAACTGCATACTGACCTGAACTGGGTCCTGATCCTGAATCGGATCCTGATCCTGAAATAAGTCCTCATCCTTCACCAGATCCTAATCCTGAACTGGATCATAATCTGAACTGTGTCCTGATTCTGAACTAACTCCTGAACCTGAATCGGGTCCTGATCCTGAACTAACTCCTGAGCCTGAACCGGGTCCTGATCCTGAACCAACTCCTGATACTGAACCGACTCCTGATCCTGAACCGGGTCCTGATCCTGACCCGGGTCCTGATCCTGACCAACTCCTGATCCTGAACCGACTCCTGATCCTGCACCGGATCCTGATCCTGAATTGGGTCCTGATCATGAACCAACTCCTGATCTTGAACCGGGTACTGATCCTGAAATGAGTCCTGATTCTGCACCAGATCCTAATCCTGAACTGGATCCTGATCTGAACTGGGCCCTCATCCTGAATCAACTCCTGAACCTGAATCGGGTCCCGATCCTGAACCAAATCCTGATCCTGAAACAACTCCTGAACCTGAACCGGTTCCTGATCCTGAACCGACTCCTGATCCTGAACCGGATCCTGATCCTGAACCAGATCCTGACCTTAACCGGCTCCTGATCCTGAACCGGATCCTGAACTGGGTCCTGATCCTGAACCGGATCCTGATCCTGAACCAACTCCTGATCCTGAACCGGATCCTGATGCAAACTGGGTCCTGATCCTGAACCAACTCCTGAACCTGAACCGGATCCTGATGTGAACTGGGTCCTGATCCTGACCAACTCCTTATCCCGAACCGGATCTGATGTGAACTGGGTCCTGATCCTGAACCAACTCCTGATCCTGAACTGAATCGTGATCCTGAACCGGGTCCTGATCTTGAACCGGGTCCTGATCCTGAACCGACTCCTGATCCTGAACCGACTCCTGATCCTGAACCGGGTCCTGATCTTGAACCGTGTCCTGATCCTGAACCAACTCCTGATCCTGAACCTGGTCCTGATCCTGAACCGGGACCTGATCCTGAACCAACTCCTGATCCTGAACCGGGTCCTGATCCTGAACCGACTCCTGATCCTGAACCGGGTCCTGATCCCGAACCAAGTCCTGATCCTCAACCGACTCCTAATCCTGAACCTGGTCCTGATCCTGAACCGACACTTGATCCTGAACCAGGTCCTGATGCTGACCAACTCCTGATCCTGAACCGACTCCTGATCCTGCACCGGATCCTGATCCTGAATTGGGTCCTGATACAGAACCAACTCCTGATCTTGAACCGGGTCCTGATCCTGAACCGGGTCCTGATCCTGAACCAACTCCTGATCCTGAACCGGGTCCTGATTCTGAACCGGGTCCTGATCCTGAACCGACTCCTGATCCTGAACCGTGTCCTGATCCTGACCAACTCCTGATCCTGAACCGACTCCTGATCCGGCACCGGATCCTGATCCTGAATTTGGTCCTGATCCTGAACCAACTCCTGATCTTGAACCGGGTCCTGATCTTGAACCGAATCCTGATCCTGAACCAACTCCTGATCTTGAACCCGGAACTGATCCTGAAATGAGTCCTGATCCTGCACCTGATCCTGATCTGAACTGGGTTCTCATCCTGAACCAACTCCTGAACCTGAATCGTGTCCTGATCATGAACCAACTCCTGATCCTGGAGCAACTCCTGATCCTGAACCAACTCCTGATCCTGAACCAACTCTTGATAATGAAACGGATCCTGATCCTGAACCGGGTCCTGACCCTGAACCGGATCCTGATCATGAACTAATGCCTGGTAATGAAACGGGTCCTGATCCTGAAGCAAATCTTGATCCTGAACCGGGTCCGGATTCTGACCAACACCTGATCCTGAACCAACTCCTGATCCTGAACTGAGTCCTGATCCCGAACCGGGTCCTGACCCTGAACCGAATCCTGTTCCTGCACCGGGTACTGATCCTGAATTGGGTCCTGATCCTGATCCAACTCCTGATCTTGAACCGGGTCCTGATCCTGAACCGGATCCTGATCCTGAACCAACTCCTGATCCTGAACCAACTCCTGATCCTGAACCGGGTCCTGATCTTGACCAACTCCTGATCCTGAACCGGATCGTGATCCTGAACCGGGTCCTGATCCTGAACCGGATCCTGATGTGAACTGGGTCCTGATCCTGAACCAACTCCTGAACCTGAACCGGATCCTGATGTGAACTGGGTCCTGATCCTGACCAACTCCTTGTCCAGAACCGGATCCTGATGTGAACTGGGTCCTGATCCTGAACCAACTTCTGATCCTGAACCGGATCGTGATCATGAACCGTGTCTTGACCCTGAACCGGGTCCTGATCCTGATCCAACTCTTGATCCTGAACCGGTTCCTGATCCTGAACCGGGTCCTGATCCTGAACCAACTCCTGATCCTGCACCGACTCCTAATCCTGAACCGGGTCCTGATCCTGAACCGGGTCCTGATCCTGAACCGTGTCCTGATCCTTCGCAACTCCTGACCTGAACCGACTCCTGACTTTGCACAGGATCCTGATCCTGAATTGGGTCCTGATCCTGAACCAACTCCTGATCTTGAACCGGGTCCTGATCCTGAACCGGGTCCTGATCCTGAACCAACTCCTGATCTTGAACCGGGATCTGATCCTGAAATGAGTCCTGATCCTGCACCAGATCCTGATCTGAACTGGGTTCTCTTCCTGAACCAACTCCTGAAACTGAATCGACTCCTGATCCTGAACCGGGACCTGATCCTGAACCGACTCCTGAACCTGAACCGGGTCCTGATCCTGAACTGGGTCCTTATTCTGAACCGTGTCCTGATCCTGAACCGAATCCTGATCCTGAACCTGGTCCTGATCCTGAACCAACTCCTGATCCTGAAGCGACTCCTGATCCTGAACCGTGTCCTGATCCTGAACCGGGTCCTGATCCTGAACCGACTCCTGATCCTGAACCGACTCCTGATCCTGAACCGGGTCCTGATCTTGAACCAGGTCCTGATCCTGAACCAACTCCTGATCCTGAACCTGGTCCTGATCCTGAATCGGGTCCTGATCCTGAACCGACTCCTGATCCTGCACCCGGGTCCTGATCCTGAACCGGGTCCTGATGCTGAACCAACTCCTGATCCTGAACCAACTCCTGATCTTGAACCGGGTACTGATCCTGAACTCGGTCATGATCCTGAACTGCATACTGACCTGAACTGGGTCCTGATCCTGAATCGGATCCTGATCCTGAAATAAGTCCTCATCCTTCACCAGATCCTAATCCTGAACTGGATCATAATCTGAACTGTGTCCTGATTCTGAACCAACTCCTGAACCTGAATCGGGTCCTGATCCTGAACTAACTCCTGAGCCTGAACCGGGTTCTGATCCTGAACGAACTCCTGATACTGAACCGACTCCGGATCCTGAACCGGGTCCTGATCCTGACCCGGGTCCTGATCCTGACCAACTCCTGATCCTGAACCGACTCCTGATCCTGCACCGGATCCTGATCCTGAATTGGGTCCTGATCATGAACCAACTCCTGATCTTGAACCGGGTACTGATCCTGAAATGAGTCCTGATTCTGCACCAGATCCTAATCCTGAACTGGATCCTGATCTGAACTGGGTCCTCATCCTGAATCAACTCCTGAACCTGAATCGGGTCCCGATCCTGAACCAAATCCTGATCCTGAAACAACTCCTGAACCTGAACCGGTTCCTGATCCTGAACCGACTCCTGATCCTGAACCGGATCCTGATCCTGAACCAGATCCTGACCTTAACCGGCTCCTGATCCTGAACCGGATCCTGAACTGGGTCCTGATCCTGAACCGGATCCTGATCCTGAACCAACTCCTGATCCTGAACCGGGTCCTGATCCTGACCAACTCCTGGTCCTGAACCGGATCGTGATCCTGAAACGGGTCCTGATCCTGAACCGGATCCTGATGCGAACTGTGTCCTGATCCTGAACCAACTCCTGAACCTGAACCGGATCCTGATGTGAACTGGGTCCTGATCCTGACCAACTCCTTATCCCGAACCGGATCTGATGTGAACTGGGTCCTGATCCTGAACCAACTCCTGATCCTGAACTGAATCGTGATCCTGAACCGGGTCCTGATCTTGAACCGGGTCCTGATCCTGAACCGACTCCTGATCCTGAACCGACTCCTGATCCTGAACCGGGTCCTGATCTTGAACCGTGTCCTGATCCTGAACCAACTCCTGATCCTGAACCTGGTCCTGATCCTGAACCGGGACCTGATCCTGAACCAACTCCTGATCCTGAACCGGGTCCTGATCCTGAACCGACTCCTGATCCTGAACCGGGTCCTGATCCCGAACCAAGTCCTGATCCTCAACCGACTCCTAATCCTGAACCTGGTCCTGATCCTGAACCGGGACCTGATACTGAACCAACTCCTGATCTTGATCCGGGTCCTGATCCTGAACCGGGTCCTGATCCTGAACCAACTCCTGATCCTGAACAGGGTCCTGATCCTGAACCGGATCCTGATGTGTACTGGGTCCTGATCCTGAACCAACTCCTGAACCTGAACCGGATCCTGATGTGAACTGGTTCCTGATCCTGACCAACTCCTTATCCCGAACCGGATCTGATGTGAACTGGGGCCTGATCCTGCCCAACTCCTGACCTGAACCGACTCCTGACCTTGCACAAGATCCTGATCCTGAATTGGGTCCTGATCCTGAACCAACTCCTGATCTTGAACCGGGTCCTGATCCTGAACCGGATCCTGATCCTGAACCGACTCCTAATCCTGAACCGGGTCCTGATCCTGAACTGGGTCCTGATCCTGAACCGGGTGCTGTTCCTGAACCGACACTTGATCCTGAACCAGGTCCTGATGCTGACCAACTCCTGATCCTGAACCGACTCCTGATCCTGCACCGGATCCTGATCCTGAATTGGGTCCTGATACTGAACCAACTCCTGATCTTGAACCGGGTCCTGATCCTGAACCGGGTCCTGATCCTGAACCAACTCCTGATCCTGAACCGGGTCCTGATTCTGAACCGGGTCCTGATCCTGAACCGACTCCTGATCCTGAACCGTGTCCTGATCCTGACCAACTCCTGATCCTGAACCGACTCCTGATCCTGCACCGGATCCTGATCCTGAATTTGGTCCTGATCCTGAACCAACTCCTGATCTTGAACCGGGTCCTGATCCTGAACCGAGTCCTGATCCTGAACCAACTCCTGATCTTGAACCCGGAACTTATCCTGAAATGAGTCCTGATCCTGCACCTGATCCTGATCTGAACTGGGTTCTCATCCTGAACCAACTCCTGAACCTGAATCGTGTCCTGATCATGAACCAACTCCTGATCCTGGAGCAACTCCTGATCCTGAACCAACTCCTGATCCTGAACCAACTCTTGATAATGAAACGGATCCTGATCCTGAACCGGGTCCTGACCCTGAACCGGATCCTGATCATGAACTAATGCCTGGTAATGAAACGGGTCCTGATCCTGAAGCAAATCTTGATCCTGAACCGGGTCCGGATTCTGACCAACACCTGATCCTGAACCAACTCCTGATCCTGAACTGAGTCCTGATCCCGAACCGGGTCCTGACCCTGAACCGACTCCTGTTCCTGCACCGGGTACTGATCCTGAATTGGGTCCTGATCCTGATCCAACTCCTGATCTTGAACCGGGTCCTGATCCTGAACCGGATCCTGATCCTGAACCAACTCCTGATCCTGAACCAACTCCTGATCCTGAACCGGGTCCTGATCTTGACCAACTCCTGATCCTGAACCGGATCGTGATCCTGAACCGGGTCCTGATCCTGAACCGGATCCTGATGTGAACTGGGTCCTGATCCTGAACCAACTCCTGAACCTGAACCGGATCCTGATGTGAACTGGGTCCTGATCCTGACCAACTCCTTATCCAGAACCGGATCCTGATGTGAACTGGGTCCTGATCCTGAACCAACTTCTGATCCTGAACCGGATCGTGATCATGAACCGTGTCTTGACCCTGAACCGGGTCCTGATCCTGATCCAACTCTTGATCCTGAACCGGTTCCTGATCCTGAACCGGGTCCTGATCCTGAACCAACTCCTGATCCTGCACCGACTCCTAATCCTGAACCGGGTCCTGATCCTGAACCGGGTCCTGATCCTGAACCGTGTCCTGATCCTGCCCAACTCCTGACCTGAACCGACTCCTGACTTTGCACAGGATCCTGATCCTGAATTGGGTCCTGATCCTGAACCAACTCCTGATCTTGAACCGGGTCCTGATCCTGAACCGGGTCCTGATCCTGAACCAACTCCTGATCTTGAACCGAGATCTGATCCTGAAATGAGTCCTGATCCTGCACCAGATCCTGATCTGAACTGGGTTCTCATCCTGAACCAACTCCTGAAACTGAATCGACTCCTGATCCTGAACCGGGACCTGATCCTGAACCGACTCCTGAACCTGAACCGGGTCCTGATCCTGAACTGGGTCCTTATTCTGAACCGTGTCCTGATCCTGAACCGAATCCTGATCCTGAACCGGGTCCTGATCCTGAACCAACTACTGATCCTGAAGCGACTCCTGATCCTGAACCGTGTCCTGATCCTGAACCGGGTCCTGATCCTGAACCGACTCCTGATCCTGAACCGACTCCTGATCCTGAACCGGGTCCTGATCTTGAACCAGGTCCTGATCCTGAACCAACTCCTGATCCTGAACCTGGTCCTGATCCTGAATCGGGTCCTGATCCTGAACCGACTCCTGATCCTGCACCCGGTTCCTGATCCTGAACCGGGTCCTGATGCTGAACCAACTCCTGATCCTGAACCAACTCCTGATCTTGAACCGGGTACTGATCCTGAACTCGGTCATGATCCTGAACTGCATACTGACCTGAACTGGGTCCTGATCCTGAATCGGATCCTGATCCTGAAATAAGTCCTCATCCTTCACCAGATCCTAATCCTGAACTGGATCATAATCTGAACTGTGTCCTGATTCTGAACCAACTCCTGAACCTGAATCGGGTCCTGATCCTGAACTAACTCCTGAGCCTGAACCGGGTCCTGATCCTGAACGAACTCCTGATACTGAACCGACTCCTGATCCTGAACCGGGTCCTGATCCTGACCCGGGTCCTGATCCTGACCAACTCCTGATCCTGAACCGACTCCTGATCCTGCACCGGATCCTGATCCTGAATTGGGTCCTGATCATGAACCAACGCCTGATCTTGAACCGGGTACTGATCCTGAAATGAGTCCTGATTCTGCACCAGATCCTAATCCTGAACTGGATCCTGATCTGAACTGGGTCCTCATCCTGAATCAACTCCTGAACCTGAATCGGGTCCCGATCCTGAACCAAATCCTGATCCTGAAACAACTCCTGAACCTGAACCGGTTCCTGATCCTGAACCGACTCCTGATCCTGAACCGGATCCTGATCCTGAACCAGATCCTGACCTTAACCGGCTCCTGATCCTGAACCGGATCCTGAACTGGGTCCTGATCCTGAACCGGATCCTGATCCTGAACCAACTCCTGATCCTGAACCAACTCCTGATCCTGACCAACTCCTGGTCCTGAACCGGATCGTGATCCTGAAACGGGTCCTGATCCTGAACCGGATCCTGATGCGAACTGGGTCCTGATCCTGAACAAACTCCTGAACCTGAACCGGATCCTGATGTGAACTGGGTCCTGATCCTGACCAACTCCTTATCCCGAACCGGATCTGATGTGAACTGGGTCCTGATCCTGAACCAACTCCTGATCCTGAACTGAATCGTGATCCTGAACCGGGTCCTGATCTTGAACCGGGTCCTGATCCTGAACCGACTCCTGATCCTGAACCGACTCCTGATCCTGAACCGGGTCCTGATCTTGAACCGTGTCGGGATCCTGAACCAACTCCTGATCCTGAACCTGGTCCTGATCCTGAACCGGGACCTGATCCTGAACCAACTCCTGATCCTGAACCGGGTCCTGATCCTGAACCGACTCCTGATCCTGAACCGGGTCCTGATCCCGAACCAAGTCCTGATCCTCAACCGACTCCTAATCCTGAACCTGGTCCTGATCCTGAACCGACACTTGATCCTGAACCAGGTCCTGATGCTGACCAACTCCTGATCCTGAACCGACTCCTGATCCTGCACCGGATCCTGATCCTGAATTGGGTCCTGATACTGAACCAACTCCTGATCTTGAACCGGGTCCTGATCCTGAACCGGGTCCTGATCCTGAACCAACTCCTGATCCTGAACCGGGTCCTGATTCTGAACCGGGTCCTGATCCTGAACCGACTCCTGATCCTGAACCGTGTCCTGATCCTGACCAACTCCTGATCCTGAACCGACTCCTGATCCTGCACCGGATCCTGATCCTGAATTTGGTCCTGATCCTGAACCAACTCCTGATCTTGAACCGGGTCCTGATCCTGAACCGAGTCCTGATCCTGAACCAACTCCTGATCTTGAACCCGGAACTGATCCTGAAATGAGTCCTGATCCTGCACCTGATCCTGATCTGAACTGGGTTCTCATCCTGAACCAACTCCTGAACCTGAATCGTGTCCTGATCATGAACCAACTCCTGATCCTGGAGCAACTCCTGATCCTGAACCAACTCCTGATCCTGAACCAACTCTTGATAATGATACGAATCCTGATCCTGAACCGGGTCCTGACCCTGAACCGGATCCTGATCATGAACGAATGCCTGGTAATGAAACGGGTCCTGATCCTGAAGCAAATCTTGATCCTGAACCGGGTCCGGATCCTGACCAACACCTGATCCTGAACCAACTTCTGATCCTGAACTGAGTCCTGATCCCGAACCGGGTCCTGACCCTGAACCGACTCCTGTTCCTGCACCGGGTACTGATCCTGAATTGGGTCCTGATCCTGATCCAACTCCTGATCTTGAACCGGGTCCTGATACTGAACCGGATCCTGATCCTGAACCAACTCCTGATCCTGAACCAACTCCTGATCCTGAACCGGGTCCTGATCTTGACCAACTCCTGATCCTGAACCGGATCGTGATCCTGAACCGGGTCCTGATCCTGAACCGGATCCTGATGTGAACTGGGTCCTGATCCTGAACCAACTCCTGAACCTGAACCGGATCCTGATGTGAACTGGGTCCTGATCCTGACCAACTCCTTATCCAGAACCGGATCCTGATGTGAACTGGGTCCTGATCCTGAACCAACTCCTGATCCTGAACCGGATCGTGATCATGAACCGTGTCTTGACCCTGAACCGGGTCCTGATCCTGATCCAAGTCCTGATCCTGAACCGGTTCCTGATCCTGAACCGGGTCCTGATCCTGAACCAACTCCTGATCCTGCACCGACTCCTAATCCTGAACCGGGTCCTGATCCTGAACCGGGTCCTGATCCTGAACCGTGTCCTGATCCTGCCCAACTCCTGACCTGAACCGACTCCTGACCTTGCACAGGATCCTGATCCTGAATTGGGTCCTGATCCTGAACCAACTCCTGATCTTGAACCGGGTCCTGATCCTGAACCGGGTCCTGATCCTGAACCAACTCCTGATCTTGAACCGGGATCTGATCCTGAAATGAGTCCTGATCCTGCACCAGATCCTGATCTGAACTGGGTTCTCATCCTGAACCAACTCCTGAAACTGAATCGACTCCTGATCCTGAACCGGGACCTGATCCTGAACCGACTCCTGAACCTTAACCGGGTCCTGATCCTGAACTGGGTCCTTATTCTGAACCGTGTCCTGATCCTGAACCGAATCCTGATCCTGAACCTGGTCCTGATCCTGAACCAACTCCTGATCCTGAAGCGACTCCTGATCCTGAACCGTGTCCTGATCCTGAACCGGGTCCTGATCCTGAACCGTATCCTGATCCTGAACCGACTCCTGATCCTGAACAGGGTCCTGATCTTGAACCAGGTCCTGATCCTGAACCAACTCCTGATCCTGAACCTGGTCCTGATCCTGAATCGGGTCCTGATCCAGAACCAACTCCTGATCCTGAACCGGGTCCTGATCATGAACTGGATCTTGATCCTGAACCGGATCCTAATCCTGAAATGCGTCCTGATCCTAAACCGGGTCCTGATACTGAACCAACTCCTGATCCTGAACCAACTCATGATCCTGAACCGGGTCCTGATCCTGAAGTGGATCTTCATCCTGAACCGGATCCTGACCTGAACCGGGTCCTGATCCTGATCCGGATCCTGATCCTGAACCGGGTCCTGATCCTGATCCTACTCCTGATCCTGAACCGGTTCCTGATCCTGAACCGGGTCCTGATCCTGAACCAACTCCTGATCCTGCACCGACTCCTAATCCTGAACCGGGTCCTGATCCTGAACCGGGTCCTGATCCTGAACCGCGTCCTGATCCTGCCCAACTCCTGACCTGAACCGACTCCTGACCTTGCACAGGATCCTGATCCTGAATTGGGTCCTGATCCTGAACCAACTCCTGATCTTGAACCGGGTCCTGATCCTGAACCGGGTCCTGATCCTGAACCAACTCCTGATCTTGAACCGGGATCTGATCCTGAAATGAGTCCTGATCCTGCACCAGATCCTGATCTGAACTGGGTTCTCATCCTGAACCAACTCCTGAAACTGAATCGACTCCTGATCCTGAACCGGGACCTGATCCTGAACCGACTCCTGAACCTCAACCGGGTCCTGATCCTGAACTGGGTCCTTATTCTGAACCGTGTCCTGATCCTGAACCGAATCCTGATCCTGAACCTGGTCCTGATCCTGAACCAACTCCTGATCCTGAAGCGACTCCTGATCCTGAACCGTGTCCTGATCCTGAACCGGGTCCTGATCCTGAACCGACTCCTGATCCTGAACCGACTCCTGATCCTGAACCGGGTCCTGATCTTGAACCAGGTCCTGATCCTGAACCAACTCCTGATCCTGAACCTGGTCCTGATCCTGAATCGGGTCCTGATCCAGAACCAACTCCTGATCCTGAACCGGGTCCTGATCATGAACTGGATCTTGATCCTGAACCGGATCCTAATCCTGAAATGCGTCCTGATCCTAAACCGGGTCCTGATACTGAACCAACTCCTGATCCTGAACCAACTCATGATCCTGAACCGGGTCCTGATCCTGAAGTGGATCTTCATCCTGAACCGGATCCTGACCTGAACCGGGTCCTGATCCTGATCCGGATCCTGATCCTGAACCGGGTCCTGATCCTGACGAACTCCTGATCCTCAACCAACTCCTGATCCTGAACCGGATCGTGATCCTGAACCGGGTCCTGATCCTGAACCGGGTCCTGATCCTGAAATGAGTCCTGATCCTGAACGAACTCCTGATCCTGAACCAGGTCCTGATCCTGAAATGGGTCCTGATCCTGAACCAACTCCTGATCCTGAACAGGGTGCTGATCCTGAACCAACTCCTGATCCTGAACCAACTCCAGATCCTGAACGGGGTCCTGATCCTGAACGGGGTCCTGATCCTGAACCGACTCCTGATCCTGCACCGGGTCCTGATCCTGAACCGGGTCCTGATGCTGAACCAACTCCTGATCCTGAACCATCTCCTGATCTTGAACCGTGTACTGATCCTGAACAGGGTCATGATCCTGAACTGGATCCTGACCTGAACTGGGTCCGGATCCTGAATCGGATCCTGATCCTGAAATAAGTCCTCATCCTTCACCAGATCCTAATCCTGAACTGGATCATAATCTGAACTGTGTCCTGATTCTGAACCAACTCCTGAACCTGAATCGGGTCCTGATCCTGAACCAACTCCTGAGCCTAAACCGGGTCCTGATCCTGAAACAACTCCTGATCCTGAAACGGGTCCTGATCCTGAACCGGGTCCTGATCCTGAACCAACTCCTGATCCTGAACCGACTCCTGATCCTGAACCGGGACCTGATCCTGAATCGGGTCCTGATCCTCACCCGGGTCCTGATCCTGACCAACTCCTGATCCTGAACCGACTCCTGATCCTGCACCGGATCCTGATCCTGAATTGGGTCCTGATCATGAACCAACTCCTGATCTTGAACCGGGTACTGATCCTGAAATGAGTCCTGATTCTGCACCAGATCCTAATCCTGAACTGGATCCTGATCTGAACTGGGTCCTCATCCTGAATCAACTCCTGAAACTGAACCGGGTCCTGATCCTGAACCAACTCCTGATCCTGCACCGACTCCTAATCCTGAACCGGGTCCTGATCCTGAACCGGGTCCTGATCCTGAACCGTGTCCTGATCCTGCCCAACTCCTGACCTGAACCGACTCCTGTCCTTGCACAGGATTCTGATCCTGAATTGGGTCCTGATCCTGAACCAACTCCTGATCTTGAACCGGGTCCTGATCCTGAACCGGGTCCTGATCCTGAACCAACTCCTGATCTTGAACCGGGAACTGATCCTGAAATGAGTCCTGATCCTGCACCAGATCCTGATCTGAACTGGGTTCTCATCCTGAACCAACTCCTGAAAATGAATCGACTCCTGATCCTGAACCGGGACCTGAACCTGAACCGTGTCCTGATCCTGAACCGAATCCTGATCCTGAACCTGGTCCTGATCCTGAACCAACTCCTGACCCTGAAGCGACTCCTGATCCTGAACCGTGTCCTGATCCTGAACCGGGTCCTGATCCTGAACCGACTCCTGATCCTGAACCGACACCTGATCCTGAACCGGGTCCTGATCCTGAATCGGGTCCTGATCCTGAACCAACTCCTGATCCTGAACCGGGTCCTGATCATGAACTGAATCTTGATCCTGAACCGGATCCTAATCCTGAAATGCGTCCTGATCCTGAACTGGGTCCTGATACTGAACCAACTCCTGATCCTGAACCAACTCATGATCCTGAACCGGGTCCTGATCCTGAACTGGATCTTCATCCTGAACCGGATCCTGACCTGAACCGGGTCCTGATCCTGAACCGAATCCTGATCCTGAACCGGGTCCTGATCCTGACCAACTCCTGATCCTCAACCAACTCCTGATCCTGAACCGGATCGTGATCCTGAACCGGGTCCTGATTCTGAACCGGGTCCTGATCCTGAAATGAGTCCTGATCCTGAACGAACTCCTGATCCTGAACAGGTCCTGATCCTGAAATGGGTCCTGATCCTGAACCAACTCCTGATCCTGAATAGGGTGCTGATCCTGAACCAACTCCTGATCCTGAACCAACTCCAGATCCTGAACGGGGTCCTGATCCTGAACCGACTCCTGATCCTGCACCGGGTCCTGATTCTGAACCGCGTCCTGATGCTGAACCAACTCCTGATCCTGAACCAACTCCTGATCTTGAACCGGGTACTGATCCTGAACTGGGTCATGATCCTGAACTGGATCCTGACCTGAACTGGGTCCTGATCCTGAATCGGATCCTGATCCTGAAATAAGTCCTCATCCTTCACCAGATCCTAATCCTGAACTGGATCATAATCTGAACTGTGTCCTGATTCTGAACCAACTCCTGAACCTAAATCGGGTCCTGATCCTGAACCAACTCCTGAGCCTGAACCGGGTCCTGATCCTGAACCAACTCCTGATCCTGAACCGGGTCCTGATCCTGAACCGGGTCCTGATCCTGAACCAACTCCTGATCCTGAACCGGGATCTGATCCTGAAATGAGTCCTGATCCTGCACCAGATCCTGATCCTGACCAACACCTGATCCTGAAACGACTCCTGATCCTGCACAGGATCATGATCTTGAATTGGGTTCTGATCCTGAACCAACTCCTGATCTTGAACCGGGTCCTGTTCCTGAACCGTGTCCTGATCCTGACAAACTCCTGATCCTGAACCGACTCCTGATCCTGCACAGGATCCTGATCCTGAATTGGGTCCTGATCCTGAACCAACTCCTGATCTTGAACCGGGTCCTGATCCTGAACCGGGTCCTGATCCTGAACCAACTCCTGAACTTGAACCGGGAACTGATCCTGAAATGAGTCCTGATCCTGCACCAGATCCTGATCTGAACTGGGTTCTCATCCTGAACCAACTCCTGAACCTGAATCGTGTCCTGATCATGAAGCAACTCCTGATCCTGGAGCAACTCCTGATCCTGAACCAACTCCTGATCCTGAACCAACTCTTGATAATGAAACGGATCCTGATCCTGAAACAACTCCTGATCCTGAACCGGGTCCTGACCCTGAACCGGATCCTGATCATGAACTAACTCCTGGTAATGAAACGGGTCCTGATCCTGAACCAACGCTTGAACCTGAACCGGGTCCTGATCCTGAAAAGGTGCTGACCCTGAATCTGGTCCTGATCTGAACTGACTCCTGATCCTGAACTGGATTCTGATCTTGAACCATGTCCTGATCCTGAATCGGGTCCTGATCTTGATCCGGCTACTGATCCTGAACCGGGTACTGATCCTGAACCTACTCATGATCGTGAACCAGATCCTGATCCTGAAATGGGTCCTGATCCTGAATCGTTTCCTGATCCTGAATCGGGTCCGGATCTGAACCGGGTCCTGATCCTGAAATGGGTCCTGATCCTGAAAGGTCCTGATCCTGAACCGGATTCTGATCCTGAACCGGGACATGATCCTGAAAAGTTCGATCCTGAATCTGGTGCTGATCTGAACCGACTCCTGATCCTGAACTGGATTCTGATCCTGAACCATGTCCTGATCCTGAATCGGGTCCTGATCTTGATCCGGCTCCTGATCCTGAACTGGGTCCTGATCCTGAACAGGATCCTGATCCTGAAATGGGTACTGATCCTGAACCGACTCCTGATCCTGAACCGGCTCCTGATCCTCAACCGAATCCTGATCCTGAAATGCGTTCTGATACTGAACCGACTCCTGATCCTGAACCGGGCCCTGATCCTGAAACGGGACCTGATCGTGAACCGGGCCCTGATCCTGAAATTGGTCCTGATCCAGAACTGGGTCCTGATCCTGATTCGGCTCCTGATCCTGATCCGGGCCCTGATCCTGAACTGTGTCCTGATCCTGAACCGGGTCCTGATCCTGAAATGTGTCCTGATTCTGAACCAACTCCTGATCCTGAACCAACTCCTGATCGTGAACCATATCCTGATCCTGAAATGGGTCCTGATCCTGAATCGTTTCCTGATCCTGAATCGGGTCTGGATCTGAACCGGGTCCTGATCCTGAAATGGGTCCTGATCCTGAAAGGTCCTGATCCTGACCCGGATTCTGAACCTGAACCGGGACATGATCCTGAAAAGGTCGATCCTGAATCTGGTCCTGATCTGAACCGACTCCTGATCCTGAACTGGATTCTGATCCTGAACCATGTCCTGATCCTGAATCGAGTCCTGATCTTGATCCGGCTCCTGATCCTGAACTGGGTCCTGATCCTGAACAGGATCCTGATCCTGATATGGGTACTGATCCTGCACCGACTCCTATTCCTGAACCGGGTCCTGATCCTCAACCGGATCCTGATCCTGAAATGCGTCCTGATCCTGAACCGACTCCTGATCCTGAACCGGGCCCTGATCCTGAAACGGGACCTGATCTTGAACCGGGTCCTGATCCTGAAATGGGTCCTGATGCTGAACCAACTCCTGATCCTGAACCAACTCCTGATCTTGAACCGGGTACTGATCCTGAACAGGGTCATGATCCTGAACTGGATCCTGACCTGAACTGGGTCCGGATCCTGAATCGGATCCTGATCCTGAAATAAGTCCTCTCCTTCACCAGATCCTAATCCTGAACTGGATCATAATCTGAACTGTGTCCTGATTCTGAACCAACTCCTGATCCTGAACCTGGTCCTGATCCTGAATCGGGTCCTGATCCTGAACCAACTCCTGATCCTGAACCGGGTCCTGATCATGAACTGGGTCTTGATCCTGAACCGGATCCTAATCCTGAAATGCGTCCTGATCCTGAATCGGGTCCTGATACTGAACCAACTCCTGATCCTGAACCAACTCATGATCCTGAACCGGGTCCTGATCCTGAACTGAATGTTCATCCTGAACCGGATCCTGACCCAAACCGGGTCCTGATCCTGAACCGGATCCTGATCCTGAACCGGGTCCTGATCCTGACCAACTCCTGATCCTCAACCAACTCCGGATCCTGAACCGGATCGTGATCCTGAACCGGGTCCTGATCCTGAACCGGGTCCTGATCCTGAAATGTGTCCTGATCCTGAACCAACTCCTGATCCTGAACCGACTGCTGATCCTGAAATGCGTCCTGATCCTGAACCGACTCCTGATCCTGAACCGGGCCCTGGTCCTGAAACGGGACCTGATCTTGAACCGGGTCCTGATCCTGAAATGGGTCCTGATCCAGAACTGGGTCCTGATCCTGATCCGGCTCCTGATCCTGATCCGGGCTCTGATCCTGAACTGTGTCCTGATCCTGAACCAACTCCTGATCTTGAACAGGGAACTGATCCTGAAATGAGTCCTGATCCTGCACCAGATCCTGATCTGAACTGGGTTCTCATCCTGAACCAACACCTGAAACTGAATCGACTCCTGATCCTGAACCGGGACCTGATCCTGAACCGACTCCTGATCCTGAACCGGGTCCTGATCCTGAACTGGGTCCTTATCCGGAACCGGGTCCTGATCCTGAACCGAATCCTGATCCTGAACCTGGTCCTGATCCTGAACCAACTCCTGATCCTGAAGAGACTCCTGATCCTGAACCGGGTCCTGAACCGACTCCTTACCCTGAACCAACTCCTGATCCTGAACCGGGTCCTCGTCCTGAACCAAGTCCTGATCCTGAACCGACTCCTAATCCTGAACCGGGTCCTGATGCTGAACCGGGTCCTGATCCTGAACCGGGTGCTGTTCCTGAACCGACTCTTGTTCCTGAACCAGGTCCTGATGCTGACCAACTCCTGATCCTGAACAGACTCCTGATCCTGCACTGGATCCTGATCCTGAATTGGGTCCTGATACTGAACCAACTCCTGATCTTGAACCGGGTCCTGATCCTGAACCGGGTCCTGATTCTGAACCGGGTCCTGATCCTGAACCGACTCCTGATCCTGAACCGTGTCCTGATCCTGACCAACTCCTGATCCTGAACCGACTCCTGATCCTGCACCGGATCCTGATCCTGAATTTGGTCCTGATCCTGAACCAACTCCTGATCTTGAACCGGGTCCTGATCCTGAACCGGGTCCTGATCCTGAACCAACTCCTGATCTTGAACCCGGAACTGATCCTGAAATGAGTCCTGATCCTGCACCAGATCCTGATCTGAACTGGGTTCTCATCCTGAAGCAACTCCTGAACCTGAATCGTGTCCTGATCATGAACCAACTCCTGATCCTGGAGCAACTCCTGATCCTGAACCAACTCCTGATCCTGAACCAACTCTTGATAATGAAACGGATCCTGATCCTGAACCGGGTCCTGATCCTGAACCAACTCCTGATCCTGAAGAGACTCCTGATCCTGAACCGGGTCCTGAACCGACTCCTTACCCTGAACCAACTCCTGATCCTGAACCGGGTCCTGGTCGTGAACCAAGTCCTGATCCTGAACCGACTCCTAATCCTGAACCGGGACCTGATGCTGAACCGGGTCCTGATCCTGAACCGGGTGCTGTTCCTTAACCGACTCTTGTTCCTGAACCAGGTCCTGATGCTGACCAACTCCTGATCCTGAACAGACTCCTGATCCTGCACTGGATCCTGATCCTGAATTGGGTCCTGATACTGAACCAACTCCTGATCTTGAACCGGGTCCTGATCCTGAACCGGGTCCTGATTCTGAACCGGGTCCTGATCCTGAACCGACTCCTGATCCTGAACCGTGTCCTGATCCTGACCAACTCCTGATCCTGAACCGACTCCTGATCCTCCACCGGATCCTGATCCTGAATTTGGTCCTGATCCTGAACCAACTCCTGATCTTGAACCGGGTCCTGATCCTGAACCGGGTCCTGATCCTGAACCAACTCCTGATCTTGAACCCGGAACTGATCCTGAAATGAGTCCTGATCCTGCACCAGATCCTGATCTGAACTGGGTTCTCATCCTGAAGCAACTCCTGAACCTGAATCGTGTCCTGATCATGAACCAACTCCTGATCCTGGAGCAACTCCTGATCCTGAACCAACTCCTGATCCTGAACCAACTCTTGATAATGAAACGGATCCTGATCCTGAACCGGGTCCTGACCCTGAACCGGATCCTAATCATGAACTAACTCCTGGTAATGAAACGGGTCCTGATCCTGAACCGGATCCTGATCCTGAACTGGATCCTGATCTGAACTGGGTCCTGATCCTGAAGCAAATCTTGATCCTGAACCGGGTCCGGATCCTGACCAGCTCCTGATCCTGAACCAACTCCTGATCCTGAACTGGTTCCTGATCCCGAACCGGGTCCTGACCCTGAACCGACTCCTGATCCTGCACCAGGTACTGATCCTGAATTGTGTCCTGATCCTGATCCAACTCCTGATCTTGAACCGGGTCCTGATCCTGAACCGGATCCTGATCCTGAACCAACTCCTGATCCTGAACCAACTCCTGATCCTGAACCGGGTCCTGATCTTGACCAACTCCTGATCCTGAACCGGATCGTGATCCTGAACCGGGTCCAGATCCTGAACCGGATCCTGATGTGAACTGGGTCCTGATCCTGAACCAACTCCTGAACCTGAACCTGATCCTGATGTGAACAGGGTCCTGATCCTGACCAACTCCTTATCCAGAACCGGATCCTGATGTGAACTGGGTACTGATCCTGAACCAACTCCTGATCCTGAACCGGATCGTGATCATGAACCGTGTCTTGACCCTGAACCAGGTCCTGATCCTGAACCAACTCCTGATCCTGAACCGGTTGCGGATCCTGAACCGGGTCCTGATCCTGAACCAACTCCTGATCCTGCACCGACTCCTAATCCTGAACCGGGTCCTGATCCTGAACCGGATCCTGATGTGAACTGGGTCCTGATCCTGAACCAACTCCTGAACCTGAACCTGATCCTGATGTGAACAGGGTCCTGATCCTGAACCAACTCCTGATCCTGAACCGGATCGTGATCATGAACCGTGTCTTGACCCTGAACCAGGTCCTGATCCTGAACCAACTCCTGATCCTGAACCGGTTCCTGATCCTGAACCGGGTCCTGATCGTGAACCAACTCCTGATCCTGCAGCGACTCCTAATCCTGAACCGGGTCCTGATCCTGAACCGGGTCCTGATCCTGAACCGGGTCCTGATCCTGAACCGTGTCCTGATCCTGCCCAACTCCTGATCCTGAACCGACTCCTGACCTTGTACATGATCCTGATCCTGAATTGGGTCCTGATCCTGAACCAACTCCTGATCTTGAACCGGGTCCTGATCCTGAACCGGGTCCTGATCCAGAACCAACTCCTGATCTTGAACCGGGAACTGATCCTGCAATGAGTCCTGATCCTGCACCAGGTCCTGATCTGAACTGGGTTCTCATCCTGAACCAACTCCTGAAACTGAATCGACTCCTGATCCTGAACCGGGACCTGATCCTGAACCGACTCCTGAAACTGAATCGGGTCCTGATCCTGAACTGGGTCCTTATCCTGAACTGGGTCCTGATCCTGGACCGAATCCTGATCCTGAACCTGGTCCTGATCCTGAACCAACTCCTGATCCGGAAGCGACTCCTGATCCTGAACCGTGTCCTGATCCTGAACCGGGTCCTGATCCTGACCCGGGTCCTGATCCTGACCAACTCCTGATCCTGAACCGACTCCTGATCCTGCACCGGATCCTGATCCTGAATTGGGTCATGATCATGAACCAACTCCTGATCTTGAACCGGGTACTGATCCTGAAATGAGTCCTGATTCTGCACCAGATCCTAATCCTGAACTGGATCCTGATCTGAACTGGGTCCTCATCCTGAATCAACTCCTGAACCTGAACCGGGTCCTGATCCTGAACCAACTCCTGATCCTGCACCGGGTACTGATCCTGAATTGGGTCCTGATCCTGATCCAACTCCTGATCTTGAACCGGGTCCTGATCCTGAACCGGATCCTGATCCTGAACCAACTCCTGATCCTGAAACAACTCCTGAACCTGAACCGGCTCCTGATCCTGGAGCAACTCCTGATCCTGAACCAACTCCTGATCCTGAACCAACTCTTGATAATGAAACGGATCCTGATCCTGAACCGGGTCCTGACCCTGATCCGGATCCTGATCATGAACTAACTCCTGGTAATGAAACGGGTCCTGATACTGAACCAACGCTTCAACCTGAACCGGGTCCTGATCCTGAACCGGATCCTGATCCTGAACTGGATCCTGATCTGAACTGGGTCCTGATCCTGAAGCAAATCTTGATCCTGTACCGTGTCCGGATCCTGACCAACTCCTGATCCTGAACCAACTCCTGATCCTGAACTGGGTCCTGATCCCGAACCGGGTCCTGACCCTGAACCGACTCCTGATCCTGCACCGGGTACTGATCCTGAATTGGGTCCTGATCCTGATCCAACTCCTGATCTTGAACCGGGTCCTGATCCTGAACCGGATCCTGATCCTGAACCAACTCCTGATCTTGAAACAACTCCTGAACCTGAACCGGCTTCTGATCCTGGAGCAACTCCTGATCCTGAACCAACTCATGATCCTGAACCGGGTCCTGATCCTGAACTGGATCTTCATCCTGAACCGGATCCTGACCTGAACCGGGTCCTGATCCTGACCCGGATCCTGATCCTGAACCGGGTCCTGATCCTGACGAACTCCTGATCCTCAACCAACTCCTGATCCTGAACCGGATCGTGATCCTGAACCGGGTCCTGATCCTGAACCGGGTCCTGATCCTGAAATGAGTCCTGATCCTGAACGAACTCCTGATCCTGAACCAGGTCCTGATCCTGAAATGGGTCCTGACCCTGAACCAACTCCTGATCCTGAACAGGGTGCTGATCCTGAACCAACCCCTGATCCTGAACCAACTCCAGATCCTGAACGGGGTCCTGATACTGAACGGGGTCCTGATCCTGAACCGACTCCTGATCCTGCACCGGGTCCTGATCCTGAACCGGGTCCTGATGCTGAACCAACTCCTGATCCTGAACCAACTCCTAATCTTGAACCGGGTACTGATCCTGAACAGGGTCATGATCCTGAACTGGATCCTGACCTGAACTGGGTCCGGATCCTGAATCGGATCCTGATCCTGAAATAAGTCCTCTCCTTCACCAGATCCTAATCCTGAACTGGATCATAATCTGAACTGTGTCCTGATTCTGAACCAACTCCTGATCCTGAACCTGGTCCTGATCCTGAATCGGGTCCTGATCCTGAACCAACTCCTGATCCTGAACCGGGTCCTGATCATGAATTGGGTCTTGATCCTGAACCGGATCCTAATCCTGAAATGCGTCCTGATCCTGAACCGGGTCCTGATACTGAACCAACTCCTGATCCTGAACCAACTCATGATCCTGAACCGGGTCCTGATCCTGAACTGAATGTTCATCCTGAACCGGATCCTGACCCAAACCGGGTCCTGATCCTGAACCGGATCCTGATCCTGAACCGGGTCCTGATCCTGACCAACTCCTGATCCTCAACCAACTCGTGATCCTGAACCGGATCGTGATCCTGAACCGGGTCCTGATCCTGAACCGGGTCCTGATCCTGAAATGAGTCCTGATTCTGAACGAACTCCTGATCCTGAACCAGGTCCTGATCCTGAAATGGGTCCTGATCCTGAACCAACTCCTGATCCTGAACAGGGTGCTGATCCTGAACCAACTCCTGATCCTGAAACAACTCCAGATCCTGAACGGAGTCCTTATCCTGAACGGGGTCCTGATCCTGAACCGACTCCTGATCCAGCACCCGGGTCCTGATCCTGAACCGGGTCCTGATGCTGAACCAACTCCTGATCCTGAACCAACTCCTGATCTTGAACCGGGTACTGATCCTGAACTGGGTCATGATCCTGAACTGCATACTGACCTGAACTGGGTCCTGATCCTGAATCGGATCCTGATCCTGAAATAAGTCCTCATCCTTCACCAGATCCTAATCCTGAACTGGATCATAATCTGAACTGTGTCCTGATTCTGAACCAACTCCTGAACCTGAATCGGGTCCTGATCCTGAACTAACTCCTGAGCCTGAACCGGGTCCTGATCCTGAACCAACTCCTGATACTGAACCGACTCCTGATCCTGAACCGGGTCCTGATCCTGACCCGGGTTCTGATCCTGACCAACTCCTGATCCTGAACCGACTCCTGATCCTGCACCGGATCCTGATCCTGAATTGGGTCCTGATCATGAACCAACTCCTGATCTTGAACCGTGTAATGATCCTGAAATGAGTCCTGATTCTGCACCAGATCCTAGTCCTGAACTGGATCCTGATCTGAACTGGGTCCTCATCCTGAATCAACTCCTGAACCTGAACCAACTCCTGATCCTGAACCGGGTCCTGAACTGGGTCCTGATCCTGAACCGGATCCTGATCCTGAACCAACTCCTGATCCTGAACCGGGTCCTGATCCTGACCAACTCCTGGTCCTGAACCAGATCGTGATCCTGAAACGGGTCCTGATCCTGAACCGGATCCTGATGCGAACTGGGTCCTGATCCTGAACCAACTCCTGAACCTGAACCGGATCCTGATGTGAACTGGGTCCTGATCCTGACCAACTCCTTATCCCGAACCGGATCTGATGTGAACTGGGTCCTGATCCTGAACCAACTCCTGATCCTGAACTGAATCGTGATCCTGAACCGGGTCCTGATCTTGAAACGGGTCCTGATCCTGAACCGACTCCTGATCCTGAACCGACTCCTGATCCTGAACCGGGTCCTGATCTTGAACCGTGTCCTGATCCTGAACCAACTCCTGATCCTGAACCTGGTCCTGATCCTGAACCGGGACCTGATCCTGAACCAACTCCTGATCCTGAACCGGGTCCTGATCCTGAACCGACTCCTGATCCTGAACCGGGTCCTGATCCCGAACCAAGTCCTGATCCTGAACCGACTCCTAATCCTGAACCGGGTCCTGATCCTGAACCGACACTTGATCCTGAACCAGGTCCTAATGCTGACCAACTCCTGATCCTGAACCGACTCCTGATCCTGCACCGGATCCTGATCCTGAATTGGGTCCTGATACAGAACCAACTCCTGATCTTGAACCGGGTCCTGATCCTGAACCGGGTCCTGATCCTGAACCAACTCCTGATCCTGAACCGGGTCCTGATTCTGAACCGGGTCCTGATCCTGAACCGACTCCTGATCCTGAACCGTGTCCTGATCCTGACCAACTCCTGATCCTGAACCGACTCCTGATCCTGCACCGGATCCTGATCCTGAATTTGGTCCTGATCCTGAACCAACTCCTGATCTTGAACCGGGTCCTGATCCTGAACCGAGTCCTGATCCTGAACCAACTCCTGATCTTGAACCCGGAACTGATCCTGAAATGAGTCCTGATCCTGCACCTGATCCTGATCTGAACTGGGTTCTCATCCTGAACCAACTCCTGAACCTGAATCGTGTCCTGATCATGAACCAACTCCTTATCCTGGAGCAACTCCTGATCCTGAACCAACTCCTGATCCTGAACCAACTCTTGATAATGAAACGGATCCTGATCCTGAACCGGGTCCTGACCCTGAACCGGATCCTGATTATGAACTAATGCCTGGTAATGAAACGGGGCCTGATCCTGCAGCAAATCTTGATCCTGAACCGGGTCCGGATTCTGACCAACACCTGATCCTGAACCAACTCCTGATCCTGAACTGAGTCCTGATCCCGAACCGGGTCCTGACCCTGAACCGACTCCTGTTCCTGCACCGGGTACTGATCCTGAATTGGGTCCTGATCCTGATCCAACTCCTGATCTTGAACCGGGTCCTGATCCTGAACCGGATCCTGATCCTGAACCAACTCCTGATCCTGAACCAACTCCTGATCCTGAACCGGGTCCTGATCTTGACCAACTCCTGATCCTGAAACGGATCGTGATCCTGAACCGGGTCCTGATCCTGAACCGGATCCTGATGTGAACTGGGTCCTGATCCTGAACCAACTCCTGAACCTGAACCGGATCCTGATGTGAACTGGGTCCTGATCCTGACCAACTCCTTATCCAGAACCGGATCCTGATGTGAACTGGGTCCTGATCCTGAACCAACTCCTGATCCTGAACCGGATCGTGATCATGAACCGTGTCTTGACCCTGAACCGGGTCCTGATCCTGATCCAACTCTTGATCCTGAACCGGTTCCTGATCCTGAACCGGGTCCTGATCCTGAACCAACTCCTGATCCTGCACCGACTCCTAATCCTGAACCGGGTCCTGATCCTGAACCGGGTCCTGATCCTGAACCGTGTCCTGATCCTGCCCAACTCCTGACCTGAACCGACTCCTGACTTTGCACAGGATCCTGATCCTGAATTGGGTCCTGATCCTGAACCAACTCCTGATCTTGAACCGGGTCCTGATCCTGAACCGGGTCCTGATCCTGAACCAACTCCTGATCTTGAACCGGGATCTGATCCTGAAATGAGTCCTGATCCTGCACCAGATCCTGATCTGAACTGGGTTCTCATCCTGAACCAACTCCTGAAACTGAATCGACTCCTGATCCTGAACCGGGACCTGATCCTGAACCGACTCCTGAACCTGAACCGGGTCCTGATCCTGAACTGGGTCCTTATTCTGAACCGTGTCCTGATCCTGAACCGAATGCTGATCCTGAACCTGGTCCTGATCCTGAACCAACTCCTGATCCTGAAGCGACTCCTGATCCTGAACCGTGTCCTGATCCTGAACCGGGTCCTGATCCTGAACCGACTCCTGATCCTGAACCGGGTCCTGATCTTGAACCAGGTCCTGATCCTGAACCAACTCCTGATCCTGAACCTGGTCCTGATCCTGAATCGGGTCCTGATCCTGAACCGACTCCTGATCCTGCACCCGGGTCCTGATCCTGAACCGGGTCCTGATGCTGAACCAACTCCTGATCCTGAACCAACTCCTGATCTTGAACCGGGTACTGATCCTGAACTGGGTCATGATCCTGAACTGCATACTGACCTGAACTGGGTCCTGATCCTGAATCGGATCCTGTTCCTGAAATAAGTCCTCATCCTTCACCAGATCCTAATCCTGAACTGGATCATAATCTGAACTGTGTCCTGATTCTGAACCAACTCCTGAACCTGAATCGGGTCCTGATCCTGAACTAACTCCTGAGCCTGAACCGGGTCCTGATCCTGAACCAACTCCTGATACTGAACCGACTCCTGATCCTGAACCGGGTCCTGATCCTGACCCGGGTCCTGATCCTGACCAACTCCTGATCCTGAACCGACTCCTGATCCTGCACCGGATCCTGATCCTGAATTGGGTCCTGATCATGAACCAACTCCTGATCTTGAACCGGGTACTGATCCTGAAATGAGTCCTGATTCTGCACCAGATCCTAATCCTGAACTGGATCCTGATCTGAACTGAGTCCTCATCCTGAATCAACTCCTGAACCTGAATCGGGACCCGATCCTGAACCAAATCCTGATCCTGAAACAACTCCTGAACCTGAACCGGTTCCTGATCCTGAACCGACTCCTGATCCTGAACCGGATCCTGATCCTGAACCAGATCCTGACCTTAACCGGCTCCTGATCCTGAACCGGATCCTGAACTGGGTACTGATCCTGAACCGGATCCTGATCCTGAACCAACTCCTGATCCTGAACCGGGTCCTGATCCTGACCAACTCCTGGTCCTGAACCGGATCGTGATCCTGAAACGGGTCCTGATCCTGAACCGGATCCTGATGCGAACTGGGTCCTGATCCTGAACCAACTCCTGAACCTGAACCGGATCCTGATGTGAACTGGGTCCTGATCCTGACCAACTCCTTATCCCGAACCGGATCTGATGTGAACTGGGTCCTGATCCTGAACCAACTCCTGATTCTGAACTGAATCGTGATCCTGAACCGGGTCCTGATCTTGAACCGGGAACTGATCCTGAACCGACTCCTGATCCTGAACCGACGCCTGATCCTGAACCGGGTCCTGATCTTGAACCGTGTCCTGATCCTGAACCAACTCCTGATCCTGAACCTGGTCCTGATCCTGAACCGGGACCTGATCCTGAACCAACTCCTGATCATGAACCGGGTCCTGATCCTGAACCGACTCCTGATCCTGAACCGGGTCCTGATCCCGAACCAAGTCCTGATCCTCAACCGACTCCTAATCCTGAACCGGGTCCTGATCCTGAACCGACTCCTGATCCTGAACCGTGTCCTGATCCTGACCAACTCCTGATCCTGAACCGACTCCTGATCCTGCACCGGATCCTGATCCTGAATTTGGTCCTGATCCTGAACCAACTCCTGATCTTGAACCGGGTCCTGATCCTGAACCGAGTCCTGATCCTGAACCAACTCCTGATCTTGAACCCGGAACTGATCCTGAAATGAGTCCTGATCCTGCACCTGATCCTGATCTGAACTGGGTTCTCATCCTGAACCAACTCCTGAACCTGAATCGTGTCCTGATCATGAACCAACTCCTGATCCTGGAGCAACTCCTGATCCTGAACCAACTCCTGATCCTGAACCAACTCTTGATAATGAAACGGATCCTGATCCTGAACCGGGTCCTGACCCTGAACCGGATCCTGATTATGAACTAATGCCTGGTAATGAAACGGGGCCTGATCCTGCAGCAAATCTTGATCCTGAACCGGGTCCGGATTCTGACCAACACCTGATCCTGAACCAACTCCTGATCCTGAACTGAGTCCTGATCCCGAACCGGGTCCTGACCCTGAACCGACTCCTGTTCCTGCACCGGGTACTGATCCTGAATTGGGTCCTGATCCTGATCCAACTCCTGATCTTGAACCGGGTCCTGATCCTGAACCGGATCCTGATCCTGAACCAACTCCTGATCCTGAACCAACTCCTGATCCTGAACCGGGTCCTGATCTTCACCAACTCCTGATCCTGAACCGGATCGTGATCCTAAACCGGGTCCTGATCCTGAAACGGATCCTGATGTGAACTGGGTCCTGATCCTGAACCAACTCCTGAACCTGAACCGGATCCTGATGTGAACTGGGTCCTGATCCTGACCAACTCCTTATCCAGAACCGGATCCTGATGTGAACTGGGTCCTGATCCTGAACCAACTCCTGATCCTGAACCGGATCGTGATCATGAACCGTGTCTTGACCCTGAACCGGGTCCTGATCCTGATCCAACTCTTGATCCTGAACCGGTTCCTGATCCTGAACCGGGTCCTGATCCTGAACCAACTCCTGATCCTGCACCGACTCCTAATCCTGAACCGGGTCTTGATCCTGAACCGGGTCCTGATCCTGAACCGTGTCCTGATCCTGCCCAACTCCTGACCTGAACCGACTCCTGACTTTGCACAGGATCCTGATCCTGAATTGGGTCCTGATCCTGAACCAACTCCTGATCTTGAACCGGGTCCTGATCCTGAACCGGGTCCTGATCCTGAACCAACTCCTGATCTTGAACCGGGATCTGATCCTGAAATGAGTCCTGATCCTGCACCAGATCCTGATCTGAACTGGGTTCTCATCCTGAACCAACTCCTGAAACTGAATCGACTCCTGATCCTGAACCGGGACCTGATCCTGAACCGACTCCTGAACCTGAACCGGGTCCTGATCCTGAACTGGGTCCTTATTCTGAACCGTGTCCTGATCCTGAACCGAATCCTGATCCTGAACCTGGTCCTGATCCTGAACCAACTCCTGATCCTGAAGCGACTCCTGATCCTGAACCGTGTCCTGATCCTGAACCGGGTCCTGATCCTGAACCGACTCCTGATCCTGAACCGGGTCCTGATCTTGAACCAGGTCCTGATCCTGAACCAACTCCTGATCCTGAACCTGGTCCTGATCCTGAATCGGGTCCTGATCCTGAACCGACTCCTGATCCTGCACCCGGGTCCAGATCCTGAACCGGGTCCTGATGCTGAACCAACTCCTGATCCTGAACCAACTCCTGATCTTGAACCGGGTACTGATCCTGAACTGGGTCATGATCCTGAACTGCATACTGACCTGAACTGGGTCCTGATCCTGAATCGGATCCTGATCCTGAAATAAGTCCTCATCCTTCACCAGATCCTAATCCTGAACTGGATCATAATCTGAACTGTGTCCTGATTCTGAACCAACTCCTGAACCTGAATCGGGTCCTGATCCTGAACTAACTCCTGAGCCTGAACCGGGTCCTGATCCTGAACCAACTCCTGATCCTGCACCGACTCCTAATCCTGAACCGGGTCCTGATCCTGAACCGGGTCCTGATCCTGAACCGTGTCCTGATCCTGCCCAACTCCTGACCTGAACCGACTCCTGACTTTGCACAGGATCCTGATCCTGAATTGGGTCCTGATCCTGAACCAACTCCTGATCTTGAACCGGGTCCTGATCCTGAACCGGGTCCTGATCCTGAACCAACTCCTGATCTTGAACCGGGATCTGATCCTGAAATGAGTCCTGATCCTGCACCAGATCCTGATCTGAACTGGGTTCTCATCCTGAACCAACTCCTGAAACTGAATCGACTCCTGATCCTGAACCGGGACCTGATCCTGAACCGACTCCTGAACCTGAACCGGGTCCTGATCCTGAACTGGGTCCTTATTCTGAACCGTGTCCTGATCCTGAACCGAATCCTGATCCTGAACCGGGTCCTGATCCTGAACCAACTCCTGATCCTGAAGCGACTCCTGATCCTGAACCGTGTCCTGATCCTGAACCGGGTCCTGATCCTGAACCGACTCCTGATCCTGAACCGGGTCCTGATCTTGAACCAGGTCCTGATCCTGAACCAACTCCTGATCCTGAACCTGGTCCTGATCCTGAATCGGGTCCTGATCCTGAACCGACTCCTGATCCTGCACCCGGGTCCTGATCCTGAACCGGGTCCTGATGCTGAACCAACTCCTGATCCTGAACCAACTCCTGATCTTGAACCGGGTACTGATCCTGAACTGGGTCATGATCCTGAACTGCATACTGACCTGAACTGGGTCCTGATCCTGAATCGGATCCTGATCCTGAAATAAGTCCTCATCCTTCACCAGATCCTAATCCTGAACTGGATCATAATCTGAACTGTGTCCTGATTCTGAACCAACTCCTGAACCTGAATCGGGTCCTGATCCTGAACTAACTCCTGAGCCTGAACCGGGTCCTGATCCTGAACCAACTCCTGATACTGAACCGACTCCTGATCCTGAACCGGGTCCTGATCCTGAATTGGGTCCTGATCATGAACCAACTCCTGATCTTGAACCGGGTACTGATCCTGAAATGAGTCCTGATTCTGCACCAGATCCTAATCATGAACTGGATCCTGATCTGAACTGGGTCCTCATCCTGAATCAACTCCTGAACCTGAATCGGGTCCCGATCCTGAACCAAATCCTGATCCTGAAACAACTCCTGAACCTGAACCGGTTCCTGATCCTGAACCGACTCCTGATCCTGAACCGGATCCTGATCCTGAACCAGATCCTGACCTTAACCGGCTCCTGATCCTGAACCGGATCCTGAACTGGGTCCTGATCCTGAACCGGATCCTGATCCTGAACCAACTCCTGATCCTGAACCGGGTCCTGATCCTGACCAACTCCTGGTCCTGAACCGGATCGTGATCCTGAAACGGGTCCTGATCCTGAACCGGATCCTGATGCGAACTGGGTCCTGATCCTGAACCAACTCCTGAACCTGAACCGGATCCTGATGTGAACTGGGTCCTGATCCTGACCAACTCCTTATCCCGAACCGGATCTGATGTGAACTGGGTCCTGATCCTGAACCAACTCCTGATCCTGAACTGAATCGTGATCCTGAACCGGGTCCTGATCTTGAACCGGGTCCTGATCCTGAACCGACTCCTGATCCTGAACCGGGTCCTGATCCTGAATCGGGTCCTGATCCTGAACCGACTCCTGATCCTGCACCCGGGTCCTGATCCTGAACCGGGTCCTGATGCTGAACCAACTCCTGATCCTGAACCAACTCCTGATCTTGAACCGGGTACTGATCCTGAACTGGGTCATGATCCTGAACTGCATACTGACCTGAACTGGGTCCTGATCCTGAATCGGATCCTGATCCTGAAATAAGTCCTCATCCTTCACCAGATCCTAATCCTGAACTGGATCATAATCTGAACTGTGTCCTGATTCTGAACCAACTCCTGAACCTGAATCGGGTCCTGATCCTGAACTAACTCCTGAGCCTGAACCGGGTCCTGATCCTGAACCAACTCCTGATCCTGCACCGACTCCTAATCCTGAACCGGGTCCTGATCCTGAACCGGGTCCTGATCCTGAACCGTGTCCTGATCCTGCCCAACTCCTGACCTGAACCGACTCCTGACTTTGCACAGGATCCTGATCCTGAATTGGGTCCTGATCCTGAACCAACTCCTGATCTTGAACCGGGTCCTGATCCTGAACCGGGTCCTGATCCTGAACCAACTCCTGATCTTGAACCGGGATCTGATCCTGAAATGAGTCCTGATCCTGCACCAGATCCTGATCTGAACTGGGTTCTCATCCTGAACCAACTCCTGAAACTGAATCGACTCCTGATCCTGAACCGGGACCTGATCCTGAACCGACTCCTGAACCTGAACCGGGTCCTGATCCTGAACTGGGTCCTTATTCTGAACCGTGTCCTGATCCTGAACCGAATCCTGATCCTGAACCGGGTCCTGATCCTGAACCAACTCCTGATCCTGAAGCGACTCCTGATCCTGAACCGTGTCCTGATCCTGAACCGGGTCCTGATCCTGAACCGACTCCTGATCCTGAACCGGGTCCTGATCTTGAACCAGGTCCTGATCCTGAACCAACTCCTGATCCTGAACCTGGTCCTGATCCTGAATCGGGTCCTGATCCTGAACCGACTCCTGATCCTGCACCCGGGTCCTGATCCTGAACCGGGTCCTGATGCTGAACCAACTCCTGATCCTGAACCAACTCCTGATCTTGAACCGGGTACTGATCCTGAACTGGGTCATGATCCTGAACTGCATACTGACCTGAACTGGGTCCTGATCCTGAATCGGATCCTGATCCTGAAATAAGTCCTCATCCTTCACCAGATCCTAATCCTGAACTGGATCATAATCTGAACTGTGTCCTGATTCTGAACCAACTCCTGAACCTGAATCGGGTCCTGATCCTGAACTAACTCCTGAGCCTGAACCGGGTCCTGATCCTGAACCAACTCCTGATACTGAACCGACTCCTGATCCTGAACCGGGTCCTGATCCTGAATTGGGTCCTGATCATGAACCAACTCCTGATCTTGAACCGGGTACTGATCCTGAAATGAGTCCTGATTCTGCACCAGATCCTAATCATGAACTGGATCCTGATCTGAACTGGGTCCTCATCCTGAATCAACTCCTGAACCTGAATCGGGTCCCGATCCTGAACCAAATCCTGATCCTGAAACAACTCCTGAACCTGAACCGGTTCCTGATCCTGAACCGACTCCTGATCCTGAACCGGATCCTGATCCTGAACCAGATCCTGACCTTAACCGGATCCTGATCCTGAACCGGATCCTGAACTGGGTCCTGATCCTGAACCGGATCCTGATCCTGAACCAACTCCTGATCCTGAACCGGGTCCTGATCCTGACCAACTCCTGGTCCTGAACCGGATCGTGATCCTGAAACGGGTCCTGATCCTGAACCGGATCCTGATGCGAACTGGGTCCTGATCCTGAACCAACTCCTGAACCTGAACCGGATCCTGATGTGAACTGGGTCCTGATCCTGACCAACTCCTTATCCCGAACCGGATCTGATGTGAACTGGGTCCTGATCCTGAACCAACTCCTGATCCTGAACTGAATCGTGATCCTGAACCGGGTCCTGATCTTGAACCGGGTCCTGATCCTGAACCGACTCCTGATCCTGAACCGGGTCCTGATCCTGAACCGACTCCTGATCCTGAACCGGGTCCTGATCCCGAACCAAGTCCTGATCCTCAACCGACTCCTAATCCTGAACCGGGTCCTGATCCTGAACCGACACTTGATCCTGAACCAGGTCCTGATGCTGACCAACTCCTGATCCTGAACCGACTCCTGATCCTGCACCGGATCCTGATCCTGAATTGGGTCCTGATACTGAACCAACTCCTGATCTTGTACCGGGTCCTGATCCTGAACCGGGTCCTGATCCTGAACCAACTCCTGATCCTGAACCGGGTCCTGATTCTGAACCGGGTCCTGATCCTGAACCGACTCCTGATCCTGAACCGTGTCCTGATCCTGACCAACTCCTGATCCTGAACCGACTCCTGATCCTGCACCGGATCCTGATCCTGAATTTGGTCCTGATCCTGAACCAACTCCTGATCTTGAACCGGGTCCTGATCCTGAACCGAGTCCTGATCCTGAACCAACTCCTGATCTTGAACCCGGAACTGATCCTGAAATGAGTCCTGATCCTGCACCTGATCCTGATCTGAACTGGGTTCTCATCCTGAACCAACTCCTGAACCTGAATCGTGTCCTGATCATGAACCAACTCCTGATCCTGGAGCAACTCCTGATCCTGAACCAACTCCTGATCCTGAACCAACTCTTGATAATGAAACGGATCCTGATCCTGAACCGAGTCCTGACCCTGAACCGGATCCTGATCATGAACTAATGCCTGGTAATGAAACGGGTCCTGGTCCTGAAGCAAATCTTGATCCTGAACCGGGTCCGGATCCTGACCAACACCTGATCCTGAACCAACTCCTGATCCTGAACTGAGTCCTGATCCCGAACCGGGTCCTGACCCTGAACCGACTCCTGTTCCTGCACCGGGTACTGATCCTGAATTGGGTCCTGATCCTGATCCAACTCCTGATCTTGAACCGGGTCCTGATCCTGAACCGGATCCTGATCCTGAACCAACTCCTGATCCTGAACCAACTCCTGATCCTGAACCGGGTCCTGATCTTGACCAACTCCTGATCCTGAACCGGATCGTGATCCTGAACCGGGTCCTGATCCTGAACCGGATCCTGATGTGAACTTGGTCCTGATCCTGAACCAACTCCTGAACCTGAACCGGATCCTGATGTGAACTGGGTCCCGATCCTGACCAACTCCTTATCCAGAACCGGATCCTGATGTGAACTGGGTCCTGATCCTGAACCAACTCCTGATCCTGAACCGGATCGTGATCATGAACCGTGTCTTGACCCTGAACCGGGTCCTGATCCTGATCCAACTCCTGATCCTGAACCGGTTCCTGATCCTGAACCGGGTCCTGATCCTGAACCAACTCCTGATCCTGCACCGACTCCTAATCCTGAACCGGGTCCTGATCCTGAACCGGGTCCTGATCCTGAACCGTGTCCTGATCTTGACCAACACCTGATCCTGAACCAACTCCTGATCCTGCACCGACTCCTAATCCTGATCCAACTCCTGATCCTGAACCGGGTCCTGATCCTGAACCGGGTCCTGATCTTGACGTGGATCTTCATCCTGAACCGGATCCTGACCTGAACCGGGTCCTGATCCTGATCCGGATCCTGATCCTGAACCGGGTCCTGATCCTGACGAACTCCTGATCCTCAACCAACTCCTGATCCTGAACCGGATCGTGATCCTGAACCGGGTCCTGATCCTGAACCGGGTCCTGATCCTGAAATGAGTCCTGATACTGAACGAACTCCTGATCCTGAACCAGGTCCTGATCCTGAAATGGGTCCTGATCCTGAACCAACTCCTGATCCTGAACAGGGTGCTGATCCTGAACCAACTCCTGATCCTGAACCAACTCCAGATCCTGAACGGGGTCCTGATCCTGAACGGGGTCCTGATCCTGAACCGACTCCTGATCCTGCACCGGGTTCTGATCCTGAACCGGGTCCTGATGCTGAACCAACTCCTGATCCTGAACCAACTCCTGATCTTGAACCGGGTACTGATCCTGAACAGGGTCATGATCCTGAACTGGATCCTGACCTGAACTGGGTCCGGATCCTGAATCGGATCCTGATCCCGAAATAAGTCCTCATCCTTCACCAGATCCTAATCCTGAACTGGATCATAATCTGAACTGTGTCCTGATTCTGAACCAACTCCTGAACCTGAATCGGGTCCTGATCCTGAACCAACTCCTGAGCCTAAACCGTGTCCTGATCCTGAAACAACTCCTGATCCTGAACCGGGTCCTGATCCTGAACCGGGTCCTGATCCTGATCCAACTCCTGATCCTGAACCGACTCCTGATCCTGAACCGGGACCTGATCCTGAATCGGGTCCTGATCCTGACCCGGGTCCTGATCCTGACCAACTCCTGATCCTGAACCGACTCCTGATCCTGCACCGGATCCTGATCCTGAATTGGGTCATGATCATGAACCAACTCCTGATCTTGAACCGGGTACTGATCCTGAAATGAGTCCTGATTCTGCACCAGATCCTAATCCTGAACTGGATCCTGATCTGAACTGGGTCCTCATCCTGAATCAACTCCTGAAACTGAACCGGGTCCTGATCCTGAACCAACTCCTGATCCTGCACCGACTCCTAATCCTGAACCGGGTCCTGATCCTGAACCGGGTCCTGATCCTGAACCGTGTCCTGATCCTGCCCAACTCCTGACCTGAACCGACTCCTGTCCTTGCACAGGATTCTGATCCTGAATTGGGTCCTGATCCTGAACCAACTCCTGATCTTGAACAGGGTCCTGATCCTGAACCAACTCCTGATCCTGAAGCGACTCCTGATCCTGAACCGTGTCCTGATCCTGAACCGGGTCCTGATCCTGAACCGACTCCTGATCATGAACCGACTCCTGATCCTGAACCGGGTCCTGATCCTGAACCAACTCCTGATCCTGAACCGGGATCTGATCCTGAAATGAGTCCTGATCCTGCACCAGATCCTGATCCTGACCAACACCTGATCCTGAAACGACTCCTGATCCTGCACAGGATCATGATCTTGAATTGGGTTCTGATCCTGAACCAACTCCTGATCTTGAACCGGGTCCTGTTCCTGAACCGTGTCCTGATCCTGACCAACTCCTGATCCTGAACCGACTCCTGATCCTGCACAGGATCCTGATCCTGAATTGGGTCCTGATCCTGAACCAACTCCTGATCTTGAACCGGGTCCTGATCCTGAACCGGGTCCTGATCCTGAACCAACTCCTGAACTTGAACCGGGAACTGATCCTGAAATGAGTCCTGATCCTGCACCAGATCCTGATCTGAACTGGGTTCTCATCCTGAACCAACTCCTGAAACTGAATCGACTCCTGATCCTGAACCGGGACTTGATCCTGAACCGACTCCTGAAGCTGAATCGGGTCCTGATCCTGAACTGGGTCCTTATCCTGAACCGGGTCCTGATCCTGGACCGAATCCTGATCCTGAACCTGGTCCTGATCCTGAACCAACTCCTGATCCTGAAGCGACCCCTGATCCTGAACCGTGTCCTGATCCTGAACCGGGTCCTGATCCTGAACCGACATCTGATCCTGAACCGACTCCTGATCCTGAACCGGGTCCTGATCTTGAACCGGGTCCTGATCCTGAACCAACTCCTGATTCTGAACCGGGTCCTGATCCTGCTTCGGGTCCTAATCCTGAACCAACTCCTGATCCTGAACCGACTCCTAATCCTGAACCGGGTCCTGATCCTGAACCGGGTCCTGATCCTGAAACGGGTGCTATTCCTAAACCGACTCCTGATCCTGAACCGGGTCCTGATGCTGACCAACTCCTGATCCTGAACCGACTCCTGATCCTGCACCGGATCCTGATCCTGAATTGGGTCCTGATACTGAACCAACTCCTGATCTTGAACCGGGTCCTTATCCTGAACCGGGTCCTGATCCTGAAATGTGTCCTGATTCTGAACCAACACCTGATCCTGAACCAACTCCTGATCGTGAACCATATCCTGATCCTGAAATGGGTCCTGATCCTGAATCGTTTCCTGATCCTGAATCGGGTCCGGATCTGAACCGGGTCCTGATCCTGAAATGGGTCCTGATCCTGAAAGGTCCTGATCCTGACCCGGATTCTGATCCTGAACCGGGACATGATCCTGAAAAGGTCGATCCTGAATCTGGTCCTGATCCTGAACCGAGTCCTGATCCTGAACTGGGTCCTTATCCGGAAGCGGATCCTGATCCTGAACCGAATCCTGATCCTGAACCTGGTTCTGATCCTGAACCAACTCCTGATCCTGAAGTGACTCCAGATCCTGAACCGGGTCCTGAACCGACTCCTGATCCTGAACCAACTCCTGATCCTGAACCGGGTCCTGGTCCAGAACCAAGTCCTGATCCTGAACCGACTCCTAATCCTGAACCGGGTCCTGATCCTGAACCGGGTCCTGATTCTGAACCGGGTGCTGTTCCTGAACCGACTCTTGTTCCTGAACCAGGTCCTGATGCTGGCCAACTCCTGATCCTGAACCGACTCCTGATCCTGCACCGGATCCTGGTCCTGAATTTGGTCCTGATCCTGAACCAACTCCTGATCTTGAACCGGGTCCTGATCCTGAACCGGGTCCTGATCCTGAACCAACTCCTGATCTTGAACCCGGAACTGATCCTGAAATGAGTCCTGATCCTGCACCAGATCCTGATCTGAACTGGGTTCTCATCCTGAACCAACTCCTGAACCTGAATCGTGTCCTGATCATGAACCAACTCCTGATCCTGGAGCAACTCCTGATCCTGAACCAACTCCTGATCCTGAACCAACTCTTGATAATGAAACGGATCCTGATCCTGAACCGGGTCCTGACCCTGAACCGGATCCTAATCATGAACTAACTCCTGGTAATGAAACGGGTCCTGATCCTGAACCGGATCCTGATCCTGAACTGGATCCTGATCTGAACTGGGTCCTGATCCTGAAGCAAATCTTGATCCTGAACCGGGTCCGGATCCTGACCAACTCCTGATCCTGAACCAACTCCTGATCCTGAACTGGTTCCTGATCCCGAACCGGGTCCTGACCCTGAACCGACTCCTGTTCCTGCACCAGGTACTGATCCTGAATTGTGTCCTGATCCTGATCCAACTCCTGATCTTGAACCGGGTCCTGATCCTGAACCGGATCCTGATCCTGAACCAACTCCTGATCCTGAACCAACTCCTGATCCTGAACCGGGTCCTGATCTTGACCAACTCCTGATCCTGAACCGGATCGTGATACTGAACCGGGTCCAGATCCTGAACCGGATCCTGATGTGAACTGGGTCCTGATCCTGAACCAACTCCTGAACCTGAACCTGATCCTGATGTGAACAGGGTCCTGATCCTGACCAACTCCTTATCCAGAACCGGATCCTGATGTGAACTGGGTACTGATCCTGAACCAACTCCTGATCCTGAACCGGATCGTGATCATGAACCGTGTCTTGACCCTGAACCAGGTCCTGATCCTGAACCAACTCCTGATCCTGAACCGGTTCCTGATCCTGAACCGGGTCCTGATCCTGAACCAACTCCTGATCCTGCACCGACTCCTAATCCTGAACCGGGTCCTGATCCTGAACCGGGTCCTGATCCTGAACCGGGTCCTGATCCTGAACCGTGTCCTGATCCTGCCCAACTCCTGATCCTGAACCGACTCCTGACCTTATACATGATCCTGATCCTGAATTGGGTCCTGATCCTGAACCAACTCCTGATCTTGAACCGGGTCCTGATCCTGAACCGGGTCCTGATCCAGAACCAACTCCTGATCTTGAACCGGGAACTGATCCTGCAATGAGTCCTGATCCTGCACCAGGTCCTGATCTGAACTGGGTTCTCATCCTGAACCAACTCCTGAAACTGAATCGACTACTGATCCTGAACCGGGACCTGATCCTGAAGCGACTCCTGAAGCTGAATCGGGTCCTGATCCTGAACTGGGTCCTTATCCTGAACCGGGTCCTGATCCTGGACCGAATCCTGATCCTGAACCTGGTCCTGATCCTGAACCAACTCCTGATCCTGAAGCGACCCCTGATCCTGAACCGTGTCCTGATCCTGAACCGGGTCCTGATCCTGAACCGACATCTGATCCTGAACCGACTCCTGATCCTGAACCGGGTCCTGATCTTGAACCGGGTCCTGATCCTGAACCAACTCCTGATTCTGAACCGGGTCCTGATCCTGCTTCGGGTCCTAATCCTGAACCAACTCCTGATCCTGAACCGACTCCTAATCCTGAACCGGGTCCTGATCCTGAACCGGGTCCTGATCCTGAAACGGGTGCTATTCCTAAACCGACTCCTGATCCTGAACCGGGTCCTGATGCTGACCAACTCCTGATCCTGAACCGACTCCTGATCCTGCACCGGATCCTGATCCTGAATTGGGTCCTGATACTGAACCAACTCCTGATCTTGAACCGGGTCCTTATCCTGAACCGGGTCCTGATCCTGAACCAACTCCTGATCCTGAACCGGGTCCTGATCCTGAACCGGGTCCTGATCCTGAACCAACTCCTGATCCTGAACCGGGTCCTGATCCTGAACCGGGTCCTGATCCTGAACCGGATCCTGACCTGAACGCACTCCTGATCCTGAACCAACTTCAGATCCTGAACCAACACCTGTTCCTGACCATCTCCCGATCCTGAACCGGATCGTGATCCTGAACCGGGTCCTGATCCTGAACCGCATCCTGATGTGAACTGGGTCCTGATCCAAGTCCTGAACCTAACCAGATCCTGATGTGAACTGGGTCCTGAACCTGACCAACTCCTTATCGAGAACCGGATCCTGATGTGAACTGGGTCCTGATCCTTAACCAACTCCTGATCTTGAACCGGATCGTGATCATGAACCGTGTCTTGACCCAGAACCGGGTCCTGATCCTGAACCACCTCCTGATCTTGAACCGGGTCCTGATCCTGAACCGGGTCCTGATCCTGAACCAACTCCTGATCCTGAACCGACTCCTAATCCTGAACCGGGTCCTGATCCTGAACCGGTCCTGATTCTGAACCGGGTCCTGTTCCTTAACTGACTCCTGATCCTGAACCGTGTCCTGATCCTGACCAACACCTGATCCTGAAACGACTCCTGATCCTGCACAGGATCCTGATCTTGAATTGGGTTCTGATCCTGAACCAACTCCTGATCTTGAACCGGGTCCTGATCCTGAACCGTGTCCTGATCCTGACCAACTCCTGATCATGAACCGACTCCTGATCCTGCACAGGATCCTGATCCTGAATTGGGTCCTGATCCTGAACCAACTCCTGATCTTGAACCGGGTCCTGATCCTGAACCGGGTCCTGATCCTGAACCAACTCCTGAACTTGAACCGGGAACTGATCCTGAAATGAGTCCTGATCCTGCACCCGATCCTGATCTGAACTGGGTTCTCATCCTGAACCAACTCCTGAACCTGAATCGTGTCCTGATCATGAAGCAACTCCTGATCCTGGAGCAACTCCTGATCCTGAACCAACTCCTGATCCTGAACCAACTCTTGATAATGAAACGGATCCTGATCCTGAAACAACTCCTGATCCTGAACCGGGTCCTGACCCTGAACCGGATCCTGATCATGAACTAACTCCTGGTAATGAAACGGGTCCTGATCCTGAACCAACGCTTGAACCTGAACCGGGTCCTGATCCTGAAAAGGTGCTGACCCTGAATCTGGTCCTGATCTGAACTGACTCCTGATCCTGAACTGGATTCTGATCTTGAACCATGTCCTGATCCTGAATCGGGTCCTGATCTTGATCCGGCTACTGATCCTGAACCGGGTACTGATCCTGAACCTACTCATGATCGTGAACCAGATCCTGATCCTGAACTGAGTCCTGATCCCGAACCGGGTCCTGACCCTGAACCGACTCCTGTTCCTGCACCGGGTACTGATCCTGAATTGGGTCCTGATCCTGATCCAACTCCTGATCTTGAACCGGGTCCTGATCCTGAACCGGATCCTGATCCTGAACCAACTCCTGATCCTGAACCAACTCCTGATCCTGAACCGGGTCCTGATCTTGACCAACTCCTGATCCTGAACCGGATCGTGATCCTGAACCGGGTCCTGATCCTGAACCGGATCCTGATGTGAACTGGGTCCTGATCCTGAACCAACTCCTGAACCTGAACCGGATCCTGATGTGAACTGGGTCCCGATCCTGACCAACTCCTTATCCAGAACCGGATCCTGATGTGAACTGGGTCCTGATCCTGAACCAACTCCTGATCCTGAACCGGATCGTGATCATGAACCGTGTCTTGACCCTGAACCGGGTCCTGATCCTGATCCAACTCCTGATCCTGAACCGGTTCCTGATCCTGAACCGGGTCCTGATCCTGAACCAACTCCTGATCCTGCACCGACTCCTAATCCTGAACCGGGTCCTGATCCTGAACCGGGTCCTGATCCTGAACCGTGTCCTGATCTTGACCAACACCTGATCCTGAACCAACTCCTGATCCTGCACCGACTCCTAATCCTGATCCAACTCCTGATCCTGAACCGGGTCCTGATCCTGAACCGGGTCCTGATCTTGTCGTGGATCTTCATCCTGAACCGGATCCTGACCTGAACCGGGTCCTGATCCTGATCCGGATCCTGATCCTGACGAACTCCTGATCCTCAACCAACTCCTGATCCTGAACCGGATCGTGATCCTGAACCGGGTCCTGATCCTGAACCGGGTCCTGATCCTGAAATGAGTCCTGATACTGAACGAACTCCTGATCCTGAACCAGGTCCTGATCCTGAAATGGGTCCTGATCCTGAACCAACTCCTGATCCTGAACAGGGTGCTGATCCTGAACCAACTCCTGATCCTGAACCAACTCCAGATCCTGAACGGGGTCCTGATCCTGAACGGGGTCCTGATCCTGAACCGACTCCTGATCCTGCACCGGGTCCTGATCCTGAACCGGGTCCTGATGCTGAACCAACTCCTGATCCTGAACCAACTCCTGATCTTGAACCGGGTACTGATCCTGAACAGGGTCATGATCCTGAACTGGATCCTGACCTGAACTGGGTCCGGATCCTGAATCGGATCCTGATCCCGAAATAAGTCCTCATCCTTCACCAGATCCTAATCCTGAACTGGATCATAATCTGAACTGTGTCCTGATTCTGAACCAACTCCTGAACCTGAATCGGGTCCTGATCCTGAACCAACTCCTGAGCCTAAACCGTGTCCTGATCCTGAAACAACTCCTGATCCTGAACCGGGTCCTGATCCTGAACCGGGTCCTGATCCTGATCCAACTCCTGATCCTGAACCGACTCCTGATCCTGAACCGGGACCTGATCCTGAATCGGGTCCTGATCCTGACCCGGGTCCTGATCCTGACCAACTCCTGATCCTGAACCGACTCCTGATCCTGCACCGGATCCTGATCCTGAATTGGGTCATGATCATGAACCAACTCCTGATCTTGAACCGGGTACTGATCCTGAAATGAGTCCTGATTCTGCACCAGATCCTAATCCTGAACTGGATCCTGATCTGAACTGGGTCCTCATCCTGAATCAACTCCTGAAACTGAACCGGGTCCTGATCCTGAACCAACTCCTGATCCTGCACCGACTCCTAATCCTGAACCGGGTCCTGATCCTGAACCGGGTCCTGATCCTGAACCGTGTCCTGATCCTGCCCAACTCCTGACCTGAACCGACTCCTGTCCTTGCACAGGATTCTGATCCTGAATTGGGTCCTGATCCTGAACCAACTCCTGATCTTGAACAGGGTCCTGATCCTGAACCAGCTCCTGATCCTGAAGCGACTCCTGATCCTGAACCGTGTCCTGATCCTGAACCGGGTCCTGATCCTGAACCGACTCCTGATCATGAACCGACTCCTGATCCTGAACCGGGTCCTGATCCTGAACCAACTCCTGATCCTGAACCGGGATCTGATCCTGAAATGAGTCCTGATCCTGCACCAGATCCTGATCCTGACCAACACCTGATCCTGAAACGACTCCTGATCCTGCACAGGATCATGATCTTGAATTGGGTTCTGATCCTGAACCAACTCCTGATCTTGAACCGGGTCCTGTTCCTGAACCGTGTCCTGATCCTGACCAACTCCTGATCCTGAACCGACTCCTGATCCTGCACAGGATCCTGATCCTGAATTGGGTCCTGATCCTGAACCAACTCCTGATCTTGAACCGGGTCCTGATCCTGAACCGGGTCCTGATCCTGAACCAACTCCTGAACTTGAACCGGGAACTGATCCTGAAATGAGTCCTGATCCTGCACCAGATCCTGATCTGAACTGGGTTCTCATCCTGAACCAACTCCTGAAACTGAATCGACTCCTGATCCTGAACCGGGACTTGATCCTGAACCGACTCCTGAAGCTGAATCGGGTCCTGATCCTGAACTGGGTCCTTATCCTGAACCGGGTCCTGATCCTGGACCGAATCCTGATCCTGAACCTGGTCCTGATCCTGAACCAACTCCTGATCCTGAAGCGACCCCTGATCCTGAACCGTGTCCTGATCCTGAACCGGGTCCTGATCCTGAACCGACATCTGATCCTGAACCGACTCCTGATCCTGAACCGGGTCCTGATCTTGAACCGGGTCCTGATCCTGAACCAACTCCTGATTCTGAACCGGGTCCTGATCCTGCTTCGGGTCCTAATCCTGAACCAACTCCTGATCCTGAACCGACTCCTAATCCTGAACCGGGTCCTGATCCTGAACCGGGTCCTGATCCTGAAACGGGTGCTATTCCTAAACCGACTCCTGATCCTGAACCGGGTCCTGATGCTGACCAACTCCTGATCCTGAACCGACTCCTGATCCTGCACCGGATCCTGATCCTGAATTGGGTCCTGATACTGAACCAACTCCTGATCTTGAACCGGGTCCTTATCCTGAACCGGGTCCTGATCCTGAAATGTGTCCTGATTCTGAACCAACACCTGATCCTGAACCAACTCCTGATCGTGAACCATATCCTGATCCTGAAATGGGTCCTGATCCTGAATCGTTTCCTGATCCTGAATCGGGTCCGGATCTGAACCGGGTCCTGATCCTGAAATGGGTCCTGATCCTGAAAGGTCCTGATCCTGACCCGGATTCTGATCCTGAACCGGGACATGATCCTGAAAAGGTCGATCCTGAATCTGGTCCTGATCCTGAACCGAGTCCTGATCCTGAACTGGGTCCTTATCCGGAAGCGGATCCTGATCCTGAACCGAATCCTGATCCTGAACCTGGTTCTGATCCTGAACCAACTCCTGATCCTGAAGTGACTCCAGATCCTGAACCGGGTCCTGAACCGACTCCTGATCCTGAACCAACTCCTGATCCTGAACCGGGTCCTGGTCCAGAACCAAGTCCTGATCCTGAACCGACTCCTAATCCTGAACCGGGTCCTGATCCTGAACCGGGTCCTGATTCTGAACCGGGTGCTGTTCCTGAACCGACTCTTGTTCCTGAACCAGGTCCTGATGCTGACCAACTCCTGATCCTGAACCGACTCCTGATCCTGCACCGGATCCTGGTCCTGAATTTGGTCCTGATCCTGAACCAACTCCTGATCTTGAACCGGGTCCTGATCCTGAACCGGGTCCTGATCCTGAACCAACTCCTGATCTTGAACCCGGAACTGATCCTGAAATGAGTCCTGATCCTGCACCAGATCCTGATCTGAACTGGGTTCTCATCCTGAACCAACTCCTGAACCTGAATCGTGTCCTGATCATGAACCAACTCCTGATCCTGGAGCAACTCCTGATCCTGAACCAACTCCTGATCCTGAACCAACTCTTGATAATGAAACGGATCCTGATCCTGAACCGGGTCCTGACCCTGAACCGGATCCTAATCATGAACTAACTCCTGGTAATGAAACGGGTCCTGATCCTGAACCGGATCCTGATCCTGAACTGGATCCTGATCTGAACTGGGTCCTGATCCTGAAGCAAATCTTGATCCTGAACCGGGTCCGGATCCTGACCAACTCCTGATCCTGAACCAACTCCTGATCCTGAACTGGTTCCTGATCCCGAACCGGGTCCTGACCCTGAACCGACTCCTGTTCCTGCACCAGGTACTGATCCTGAATTGTGTCCTGATCCTGATCCAACTCCTGATCTTGAACCGGGTCCTGATCCTGAACCGGATCCTGATCCTGAACCAACTCCTGATCCTGAACCAACTCCTGATCCTGAACCGGGTCCTGATCTTGACCAACTCCTGATCCTGAACCGGATCGTGATACTGAACCGGGTCCAGATCCTGAACCGGATCCTGATGTGAACTGGGTCCTGATCCTGAACCAACTCCTGAACCTGAACCTGATCCTGATGTGAACAGGGTCCTGATCCTGACCAACTCCTTATCCAGAACCGGATCCTGATGTGAACTGGGTACTGATCCTGAACCAACTCCTGATCCTGAACCGGATCGTGATCATGAACCGTGTCTTGACCCTGAACCAGGTCCTGATCCTGAACCAACTCCTGATCCTGAACCGGTTCCTGATCCTGAACCGGGTCCTGATCCTGAACCAACTCCTGATCCTGCACCGACTCCTAATCCTGAACCGGGTCCTGATCCTGAACCGGGTCCTGATCCTGAACCGGGTCCTGATCCTGAACCGTGTCCTGATCCTGCCCAACTCCTGATCCTGAACCGACTCCTGACCTTATACATGATCCTGATCCTGAATTGGGTCCTGATCCTGAACCAACTCCTGATCTTGAACCGGGTCCTGATCCTGAACCGGGTCCTGATCCAGAACCAACTCCTGATCTTGAACCGGGAACTGATCCTGCAATGAGTCCTGATCCTGCACCAGGTCCTGATCTGAACTGGGTTCTCATCCTGAACCAACTCCTGAAACTGAATCGACTACTGATCCTGAACCGGGACCTGATCCTGAAGCGACTCCTGAAGCTGAATCGGGTCCTGATCCTGAACTGGGTCCTTATCCTGAACCGGGTCCTGATCCTGGACCGAATCCTGATCCTGAACCTGGTCCTGATCCTGAACCAACTCCTGATCCTGAAGCGACCCCTGATCCTGAACCGTGTCCTGATCCTGAACCGGGTCCTGATCCTGAACCGACATCTGATCCTGAACCGACTCCTGATCCTGAACCGGGTCCTGATCTTGAACCGGGTCCTGATCCTGAACCAACTCCTGATTCTGAACCGGGTCCTGATCCTGCTTCGGGTCCTAATCCTGAACCAACTCCTGATCCTGAACCGACTCCTAATCCTGAACCGGGTCCTGATCCTGAACCGGGTCCTGATCCTGAAACGGGTGCTATTCCTAAACCGACTCCTGATCCTGAACCGGGTCCTGATGCTGACCAACTCCTGATCCTGAACCGACTCCTGATCCTGCACCGGATCCTGATCCTGAATTGGGTCCTGATACTGAACCAACTCCTGATCTTGAACCGGGTCCTTATCCTGAACCGGGTCCTGATCCTGAACCAACTCCTGATCCTGAACCGGGTCCTGATCCTGAACCGGGTCCTGATCCTGAACCAACTCCTGATCCTGAACCGGGTCCTGATCCTGAACCGGGTCCTGATCCTGAACCGGATCCTGACCTGAACGCACTCCTGATCCTGAACCAACTTCAGATCCTGAACCAACTCCTGTTCCTGACCATCTCCCGATCCTGAACCGGATCGTGATCCTGAACCGGGTCCTGATCCTGAACCGCATCCTGATGTGAACTGGGTCCTGATCCAAGTCCTGAACCTAACCAGATCCTGATGTGAACTGGGTCCTGAACCTGACCAACTCCTTATCGAGAACCGGATCCTGATGTGAACTGGGTCCTGATCCTTAACCAACTCCTGATCTTGAACCGGATCGTGATCATGAACCGTGTCTTGACCCAGAACCGGGTCCTGATCCTGAACCACCTCCTGATCTTGAACCGGGTCCTGATCCTGAACCGGGTCCTGATCCTGAACCAACTCCTGATCCTGAACCGACTCCTAATCCTGAACCGGGTCCTGATCCTGAACCGGTCCTGATTCTGAACCGGGTCCTGTTCCTTAACTGACTCCTGATCCTGAACCGTGTCCTGATCCTGACCAACACCTGATCCTGAAACGACTCCTGATCCTGCACAGGATCCTGATCTTGAATTGGGTTCTGATCCTGAACCAACTCCTGATCTTGAACCGGGTCCTGATCCTGAACCGTGTCCTGATCCTGACCAACTCCTGATCCTGAACCGACTCCTGATCCTGCACAGGATCCTGATCCTGAATTGGGTCCTGATCCTGAACCAACTCCTGATCTTGAACCGGGTCCTGATCCTGAACCGGGTCCTGATCCTGAACCAACTCCTGAACTTGAACCGGGAACTGATCCTGAAATGAGTCCTGATCCTGCACCCGATCCTGATCTGAACTGGGTTCTCATCCTGAACCAACTCCTGAACCTGAATCGTGTCCTGATCATGAAGCAACTCCTGATCCTGGAGCAACTCCTGATCCTGAACCAACTCCTGATCCTGAACCAACTCTTGATAATGAAACGGATCCTGATCCTGAAACAACTCCTGATCCTGAACCGGGTCCTGACCCTGAACCGGATCCTGATCATGAACTAACTCCTGGTAATGAAACGGGTCCTGATCCTGAACCAACGCTTGAACCTGAACCGGGTCCTGATCCTGAAAAGGTGCTGACCCTGAATCTGGTCCTGATCTGAACTGACTCCTGATCCTGAACTGGATTCTGATCTTGAACCATGTCCTGATCCTGAATCGGGTCCTGATCTTGATCCGGCTACTGATCCTGAACCGGGTACTGATCCTGAACCTACTCATGATCGTGAACCAGATCCTGATCCTGAAATGGGTCCTGATCCTGAATCGTTTCCTGATCCTGAATCGGGTCCGGATCTGAACCGGGTCCTGATCCTGAAATGGGTCCTGATCCTGAAAGGTCCTGATCCTGAACCGGATTCTGATCCTGAACCGGGACATGATCCTGAAAAGTTCGATCCTGAATCTGGTGCTGATCTGAACCGACTCCTGATCCTGAACTGGATTCTGATCCTGAACCATGTCCTGATATTGAATCGGGTCCTGATCTTGATCCGGCTCCTGATCCTGAACTGGGTCCTAATCCGGAACCGGATCCTGATCCTGAAATGGGTACTGATCCTGAACCGACTCCTGATCCTGAACCGGCTCCTGATCCTCAACCGAATCCTGATCCTGAAATGCGTTCTGATACTGAACCGACTCCTGATCCTGAACCGGGCCCTGATCCTGAAAGGGGACCTGATCGTGAACCGGACCCTGATCCTGAAATTGGTCCTGATCCAGAACTGGGTCCTGATCCTGATTCGTCTCCTGATCCTGAACCGGGCCCTGATCCTGAACTGTGTCCTGATCCTGAACCGGGTCCTGATCCTGAAATGTGTCCTGATTCTGAAACAACACCTGATCCTGAACCAACTCCTGATCGTGAACCATATCCTGATCCTGAAATGGGTCCTGATCCTGAATCGTTTCCTGATCCTGAATCGGGTCCGGATCTGAACCGGGTCCTGATCCTGAAATGGGTCCTGATCCTGAAAGGTCCTGATCCTGACCCGGATTCCGATCCTGAACCGGGACATGATCCTGAAAAGGTCGATCCTGAATCTGGTCCGGATCCTGAACCGAGTCCTGATCCTGAACTGGGTCCTTATCCGGAAGCGGATCCTGATCCTGAACCGAATCCTGATCCTGAACCTGGTTCTGATCCTGAACCAACTCCTGATCCTGAAGTGATCCAGATCCTGAACCGGGTCCTGAACCGACTCCTGATCCTGAACCAACTGCTGATCCTGAACCGGGTCCTGGTCCAGAACCAAGTCCTGATCCTGAACCGACTCCTAATCCTGAACCGGGTCCTGATCCTGAACCGGGTCCTGATCCTGAACCGGGTGCTGTTCCTGAACCGACTCTTGTTCCTGAACCAGGTCCTGATGCTGACCAACTCCTGATCCTGAACCGACTCCTGATCCTGCACCGGATCCTGATCCTGAATTGGGTCCTGATACTGAACCAACTCCTGACCTTGAACCGGGTCCTGATCCTGAACCGGGTACTGATTCTGAACCGGGTCCTGATCCTGAACCGACTCCTAATCCTGAACCGGGTCCTGAACCTGAACCGGGTCCTGATCCTGAACCGGGTGCTGTTCCTGAACCGACTCTTGTTCCTGGACCAGGTCCTGATGCTGACCAACTCCTGATCCTGAACCGACTCCTGATCCTGCACCGGATCCTGATCCTGAATTTGGTCCTGATCCTGAACCAACTCCTGATCTTGAACCGGGTCCTGATCCTGAACCGGGTCCTGATCCTGAACCAACTCCTGATCTTGAACCCGGAACTGGTCCTGAAATGAGTCCTGATTCTGCACCAGATCCTGATCTGAACTGGGTTCTCATCCTGAACCAACTCCTGAACCTGAATCGTGTCCTGATCATGAACCAACTCCTGATCCTGGAGCAACTCCTGATCCTGAACCATCTCCTGATCCTGAACCAACTCTTGATAATGAAACGGATCCTGATCCTGAACCGGGTCCTGACCCTGAACCGGATCCTAATCATGAACTAACTCCTGGTAATGAAACGGGTCCTGATCCTAAACCAACGCTTGAACCTGAACCTGGTCCTGATCCTGAACCGACTCCTGATCCTGCACCGGATCCTGATCCTGAATTTGGTCCTGATCCTGAACCAACTCCTGATCTTGAACCGGGTCCTGATCCTGAACCGGATCCTGATCCTGAACCAACTCCTGATCCTGAACCAACTCCTGATCCTGAACCGGGTCCTGATCCTGACCAACTCCTGATCCTGAACCGGATCGTGACCCTGAACCGGGTCCTGATCCTGAACTGGATCCTGATGTGAACTGGGTCCTGATCCTGAACCAACTCCTGAACCTGAACCGGATCCTGATGTGAACTGGGTCCTGATCCTGATCAACTCCTTATCCAGAACCGGATCCTGATGTGAACTGGGTACTGATCCTGAATCAACTCCTGATCCTGAACCGGATCGTGATCATGAACCGTGTCTTGACCCTGAACCGGGTCCTGATCCTGAACCAACTCCTGATCCTGAACCGGTTCCTGATCCTGAACCGGGTCCTGATCCTGAACCAACTCCTGATCCTGCACCGACTCCTAATCCTGAACCAACTCCTGATCTTGAACCGGGAACTGATCCTGAAATGAGTCCTGATCCTGCACCAGGTCCTGATGCTGACCAATTCCTGACCCTGAACCGACTCCTGATCCTGCACAGGATCCTGATCCTGAATTGGGTCCTGATACTGAACCAAATCCTGATCCTGAACCGGGTCCTGATCCTGAACCGGGTCCTGATCCTGAACCGGGTGCTGTTCCTGAACCGACTCTTGTCCCTGGACCAGGTCCTGATGCTGACCAACTCCTGATCCTGAACCGACTCCTGATCCTGCACCGGATCCTGATCCTGAATTTGGTCCTGATCCTGAACCAACTCCTGATCTTGAACCGGGTCCTGATCCTGAACCAACTCCTGATCTTGAACCCGGAACTGATCCTGAAATGAGTCCTGATTCTGCACCAGATCCTGATCTGAACTGGGTTCTCATCCTGAACCAACTCCTGAACCTGAATCGTGTCCTGATCATGAACCAACTCCTGATCCTGGAGCAACTCCTGATCCTGAACCATCTCCTGATCCTGAACCAACTCTTGATAATGAAACGGATCCTGATCCTGAACCGGGTCCTGACCGTGAACCGGATCCTAATCATGAACTAACTCCTGGTAATGAAACGGGTCCTGATCCTAAGCCAACGCTTGAACCTGAACCTGGTCCTGATCCTGAACCGGATCCTAATCCTGAAATGCGTCCTGATCCTGAACCGGGTCCTGATACTGAACCAACTCCTGATCCTGAACCGGGTCCTGATCCTGAACCGGATCCTGATCCTGAACCAACTCCTGATCCTGAACCAACTCCTGATCCTGAACCGGGTCCTGATCCTGACCGACTCCTGATCCTGAACCGGATCGTGACCCTGAACCGGGTCCTGATCCTGAACTGGAGCCCGATGTGAACTGGGTCCTGATCCTGAACCAACTCCTGAACCTGAACCGGATCCTGATGTGAACTGGGTCCTGATCCTGATCAACTCCTTATCCCGAACCGGATCCTGATGTGAACTGGGTACTGATCCTGAATCAACTCCTGATCCTGAACCGGATCGTGATCATGAACCGTGTCTTGACCCTGAACCGGGTCCTGATCCTGAACCAACTCCTGATCCTGAACCGGTTCCTGATCCTGAACCGGGTCCTGATCCTGAACCAACTCCTGATCTTGAACCGGGAACTGATCCTGAAATGAGTCCTGATCCTGCACCAGGTCCTGATGCTGACCAATTCCTGATCCTGAACCGACTCCTGATCCTGCACAGGATCCTGATCCTGAATTGGGTCCTAATACTGAACCAAATCCTGATCTTGAACCGGGTCCTGATCCTGAACCGGGTCCTGATCCTGAACCAACTCCTGATCCTGAACCGGGTCCTGATTCTGAACCGGGTCCTGATCCTGAACCGACTCCTGATCCAGAACCGTGTCCTGATCCTGACCAACTCCTGATCCTGAACCGACTCCTGATCCTGCACCGGATCCTGATCCTGAATTTGGTCCTAATCCTGAACCAACTCCTGATCTTGAACCGGGTCCTGATCCTGAACCGGGTCCTGATCCTGAACCAACTCCTGATCTTGAACCCGGAACTGACCCTGAAATGAGTCCTGATCCTGCACCAGATCCTGATCTGAACTGGGTTCTCATCCTGAACCAACTCCTGAACCTGAATCGTGTCCTGATCATGCACCAACTCCTGATCTTGGAGCAACTCCTGATCCTGAACCAACTCCTGATCCTGAACCAACTCTTGATAATGAAACGGATCCTGATCCTCAACCGGGTCCTGACCCTGAACCGGATCCTGATCTTGAACTAACTCCTGGTAATGAAACGGGTCCTGGTCCTGAACCAACGCTTGAACCTGAACCGGGTCCTGATCATGAACCGGATCCCGATCCTGAACTGGATCCTGATCTGAACTGGGTCCTGATTCTGAAGCAAATCTTGATCCTGAACCGGGTCCGGATCCTGACCAACTCCTGATCCTGAACCAACTCCTGATCCTGAACTGGGTCCTGATCCCGAACCGGGTCCTGACCCTGAACCGACTCCTGATCCTGCACCGGGTACTGATCCTGAATTGGGTCCTGATCCTGATCCAACTCCTGATCTTGAACCGGGTCCTGATCCTGAACCGGATCCTGATCCTGAACCGAATCCTGATCCTGAACCTGGTTCTGATCCTGAACCAACTCCTGATCCTGAAGAGACTCCAGATCCTGAACCGGGTCCTGAACCGACTCCTGATACTGAACCAACTCCTGATACTGAACCGGGTCCTGGTCCAGAACCAAGTCCTGATCCTGAGCCGGGTCCTGATCCTGAACGGGGTCCTGATCCTGAACCGAGTCCTGATCCTGAACTGGGTCCTTATCCGGAACCGGGCCCTGATCCTGAACCGAATCCTGATCCTGAACCTGGTTCTGATCCTGAACCAACTCCTGATCCTGAAGAGACTCCAGATCCTGAACCGGGTCCTGAACCGACTCCTGATCCTGAACCAACTCCTGATCCTGAACCGGGTCCTGGTCCAGAACCAAGTCCTGATCCTGAACCGACTCCTAATCCTGAACCGGGTCCTGATCCTGAACCGGGTCCTGATCCTGAACCGGGTGCTGTTCCTGAACCGACTCTTGTTCCTGAACCAGGTCCTGATGCTGACCAACTCCTGATCCTGAACCGACTCCTGATCCTGCACCGGATCCTGATCCTGAATTGGGTCCTGATACTGAACCAACTCCTGACCTTGAACCAGGTCCTGATCCTGAACCGGGTCCTGATTCCGAACCGGGTCCTGATCCTGAACCGACTCCTGATCCTGAACCGTGTCCTGATCCTGACCAACTCCTGATCCTGAACCGACTCCTGATCCTGCACCGGATCCTGATCCTGAATTGGGTCCTGATACTGAACCAACTCCTGACCTTGAACCAGGTCCTGATCCTGAACCGGGTCCTGATTCCGAACCGGGTCCTGATCCTGAACCGACTCCTGATCCTGAACCGTGTCCTGATCCTGAACCAACTCCTGATCTTGAACCCGGAACTGATCCTGAAATGAGTCCTGATTCTGCACCAGATCCTGATCTGAACTGGGTTCTCATCCTGAACCAACTCCTGAACCTGAATCGTGTCCTGATCATGAACCAACTCCTGATCCTGGAGCAACTCCTGATCCTGAACCAACTCCTGATCCTGAACCAACTCTTGATAATGAAACGGATCCTGATCCTGAACCGGGTCCTGACCCTGAACCGGATCCTAATCATGAACTAACTCCTGGTAATGAAACGGGTCCTGATCCTAAACCAACGCTTGAACCTGAACCTGGTCCTGATCCTGAACCGGATCCTGATCCTGAACTGGATCCCGATCTGAACTGGGTCCTGATCCTGAAGCAAATCTTGATCCTGAACCGGGTCCGTATCCTGACCAACTCCTGATCCTGAACCAACTCCTGATCCTGAACTGGGTCCTGACCCCGAACCGGGTCGTGACCCTGAACCGATTCCTGATCCTGCACCGGGTACTGATCCTGAATTGTGTCCTGATCCTGATCCAACTCCTGATCTTGAACCGGATCCTGATCCTGAACCGGATCCTGATCCTGAACCAACTCCTGATCCTGAACCAACTCCTGATCCTGAACCGGGTCCTGATCTTGACCAACTCCTGATCCTGAACAGGATCCTGATCCTGAACCGGATCCTGATCCTGAACCGGATCCTGATGTGAACTGGGTCCTGATCCTGAACCAACTCCTGAACCTGAACCTGATCCTGATGTGAACTGGGTCCTGATCCTGACCAACTCCTTATCCAGAACCGGATCCTGATGTGAACTGGGTCCTGAATCTGAACCAACTCCTGAACCTGAACCTGATCCTGATGTGAACTGGGTCCTGACCCTGAACCAACTCCTGATCCTGAACCGGATCGTGATCATGAACCGTGTCTTGACCCTGAACCGGGTCCTGATCCTGAACCAACTCCTGATCCTGAACCGGTTCCTGATCCTGAACCGGGTCCTGATCCTGAACCGGGTCCTGATCCTGAACCGTGTCCTGATCCTGCGCAACTCCTGATCCTGAACCGACTCCTGACCTTGTACATGATCCTGATCCTGAATTGAGTCCTGATCCTGAAACAACTCCTGATACTGAACCAACTACTGACCTTGAACCGGGTCCTGATTCTGAACCGGGTCCTGATTCCGAACCGGGTCCTGATCCTGAACCGACTCCTGATCCTGAACCGTGTCCTGATCCTGACCAACTCCTGATCCTGAACCGACTCCTGATCCTGCACCGGATCCTGATCCTGAATTTGTTCCTGTTCCTGAACCAACTCCTGATCTTGAACCGGTTCCTGATCCTGAACCGGGTCCTGATCCTGAACCAACTCCTGATCTTGAACCCGGAACTGATCCTGAAATGAGTCCTGATTCTGCACCAGATCCTGATCTGAACTGGGTTCTCATCCTGAACCAACTCCTGAACCTGAATCGTGTCCTGATCATGAACCAACTCCTGATCCTGGAGCAACTCCTGATCCTGAACCAACTCCTGATCCTGAACCAACTCTTGATAATGAAACGGATCCTGATCCTGAACCGGGTCCTGACCCTGAACCGGATCCTAATCATGAACTAACTCCTGGTAATCAAACGGGTCCTGATCCTAAACCAACGCTTGAATCTGAACCTGGTCCTGATCCTGAACCGGATCCTGATCCTGAACTGGATCCCGATCTGAACTGGGTCCTGATCCTGAAGCAAATCTTGATCCTGAACCGGGTCCGGATCCTGACCAACTCCTGATCCTGAACCAACTCCTGATCCTGAACTGGGTCCTGATCCCGAACCGGGTCGTGACCCTGAACCGATTCCTGATCCTGCACCGGGTACTGATCCTGAATTGTGTCCTGATCCTGATCCAACTCCTGATCTTGAACCGGGTCCTGATCCTGAACCGGATCCTGATCCCGAACCAACTCCTGATCCTGAAACGACTCCTGATCCTGAACCGGGTCCTGATCTTGAACCGGGTCCTGATACTGAACCAACTCCTGATCCTGCACAGGGTCCTGATTGTCCTGATCCTGAACCAACTCCTGATCTTGAACCGGGAACTGATCCTGAAATGAGTCCTGATCCTGCACCAGATCCTGATCTGAACTGGGTTCTCATCCTGAACCAACACCTGAAACTGAATCGACTCCTGATCCTGAACCGGGATCTGATCCTGAACCGACTCCTGATCCTGAACCGGGTCCTAATCCTGAACTGGGTCCTTATCCGGAACCGGGTCCTGATCCTGAACCGAATCCTGATCCTGAACCTGGTCCTAATCCTGAACCAACTCCTGATCCTGAAGAGACTCCTGATCCTGAACCGGGTCCTGAACCGACTCCTTACCCTGAACCAACTCCTGATCCTGAACCGTGTCCTGGTCCTGAACCAAGTCCTGATCCTGAACCAACTCCTGATCCTGAACCGACTGCTGATCCTGAAATGGGTCCTGATCCTGAACCAACTCCTGATGCTGAAAAAACTCCTGATCGTGAACCAGAACCTGATCCTGAAATGGGTCCTGATCCTGAACCGGGTCCTGATCCTGAATCGTTTCCTGATCCTGAATCGGGTCCGGATCTGAACCGGGTCCTGATCATGAAATGGGTCCTGATCCTGAAAAGTCCTGATCCTGAACCGGATTCTGATCCTGAACCGGGACCTGATCCTGAACCGGGTTCTGATCCTGAAAAGGTCGATCCTGAATCTAGTCCTGATCTGAACCGACTCCTGATCCTGAACTGGATTCTGATCCTGAACCATGTCCTGATCCTGAATCGCGTCCTGATCATGATCCAGCTCCTGATCCTGAACTGGGTCCTGATCCTGAACCGGATCCTGATCCTGAAATGGGTGCTGATCCTGAACCGACACCTGATCCTGAATCGGGTCCTGATCCTGAAATAGGTCCTGATCCAGAACTGGGTCCTGATCGTGACGGGTCCTGATCCTGATCCGGGCCCTGATCCTGAACTGTGTCCTGATCCTGAAATGTGTCCTGATCCTGAACCAACTACTGATCCTGAAAAGATCCTGATCCTGCATCTGGTCCTTATCTAAACCGACTCCTGATCCTGAACTTGATACTGATCCTGAACCATGTCCTGATCCTGAATCGGGTCCTGATCTTGATCCGCCTCATGATCCTGAACCGGGTCCTGATCCTGAACCGGATCCTGATCCTGAAATGGGTCCTGATCCTGAACCGACTCCTGATCCTGAAATGGATCCTGATCCTGAACCATGTCCTGATCCTGAACCTGGCCCTGATCCTGAACCGGGACCTGATCCTGAACCGGGTCCTGATCCTGAAAAGGTCCTGATCCTGAATCCGGTCCTGATCTGAACCGGATCCTGATCCTGAAATGGGTCCTGATCCTGAAAAGGTCCTGATCCTGAATCGGGTCCGGATCTGAACCGGGTCCTGATCCCGAAATGTGTCCTGATCCTGAAAAGGTCCTGATCCTGAACCGGATTCAGATCCTGAACCGGGACATGATCCTGAAAAGGTCGATCATGAATCTGGTCCTGATCTGAACCGACTCCTGATCCTGAACTGGATTCTGGTCCTGAACCATGTCCTGATCCAGAATCGGGTCCTGATCTTGATCCGGCTCTTGATGCTGAACCTGGTCCTGATCCTGAACCGGATCCTGATCCTGAAATGGGTCCTGATCCTGAACCGACTCCTGATCCTGAACCGGGCCCTGATCCTGAAACGGGACCTGATCCTGAACCGGGTCCTGATCCTGAAATGGGTCCTGATCCAGGACTGGGTCCTGATCCTGATCCGGCTCCTGATCCTGATCCGGGCCCTGATCCTGAACTGTGTCCTGATCATGAACCGGGTCCTGATCCTGAAATGGGTCCTGATCCTTAACCGACTCCTGATCCTGAACCGGGCCCTGATCCTGAAACGGGACCTGATCCTGAACCGGGTCCTGATCCTGAAATGGGTCCTGATCCAGAACTGGATCCTTATCCTGATCCTGCTCCTGATCCTGATCCGGGCCCTGATCCTGAACTGTGTCCTGATCATGAACCGGGTCCTGATCCTGAAATGTGTCCTGATCCTGAACCAACTCTTGATCCTGAACCGACTCCTGATCCTGAAATGGGTCCTGATTCTGAACCAACTCCTGATCCTGAACCAAATCCTGATCGTGAACCAGATCCTGATCCTGAAATAGTTCCTGATCCTGAACTGGATCCTGATCCTGAATCGTTTCCTGATCCTGAATCGGGTCCGGATCTGAACCGGGTCCTGATCCTGAAATGGGTCCTGATCCTGAAAAGGTCCTGATCCTGAACCGGATTCTGATCCTGAACCGGGACCTGATCCTGAAAAGGTCGATCCTGAATCTGGTCCTGATTTGAACCGACTCCTGATCCTGAACTGGATTCTGATCCTGAACCATATCCTGATCCAGAATCGGGTCCTGATCTTGATACGGCTACTGATCCTGAACCGGGTCCTGATACTGAACCGGATCCTGATCCTGAAATGGGTCCTAATCCTGAACCGATTCGTGATCCTGAACCGGGCCCTGCTCCTGAAACGGGTCCTGATCCTGAAATGCGTCCTGATCCTGAAATGGGTCCTGATCCTGAACTGGGTCCTGATCCTGATCCGGGTCCTGATCCTGATCTGGGCCCTAATCCTGAACTGTGTGCTGATCCTGAACCGGGTCCTGATCCTGAAATGTGTCCTGATCCTGAACCAACTCCAGATCCTGAACCGACTCCTGATCCTGAAATGTGTCCTGATCCTGAACCAACTCCAGATCCTGAACCGACTCCTGATCCTGAAAAGGTCCTGATCCTGAACCCGATCCTGATCCTGAACCGGGACCTGATCCTGAAAAGGTGCTGATCCTGAATCTGGTCCTGATTTGAACCGACTCCTGATCCTGAACTGGATTCTGATCTTGAACCATGTCCAGATCCTGAATCGGGTCCTGACCTTGATCCGGCTACTGATCCTGAACCGGGTACTGATCCTGAACCTACTCATGATCGTGAACCAGATCCTGATCCTGAAATGGGTCCTGATCCTGAATCGTTTCCTGATGCTGAATCGGGTCCGGATCTGAACCGGGTCCTGATCCTGAAATGGGTCCTGATCCTAGAAAAGGTCCTGATCCTGAACCGGATTCTGATCCTGAACCGGGACATGATCCTGAAAAGGTCGATCCTGAATCTGGTGCTGATCTGAACCGACTCCTGATCCTGAACTGGATTCTGATCCTGAATCATGTCCTGATCCTGAATCGGGTCCTGATCTTGATCCGGCTCCTGATCCTGAACTGGGTCCTGATCCTGAACAGGATCCTGATCCTGAAATGGGTACTGATCCTGAACCGATTCCTGATCCTGAACCGGCTCCTGATCCTCAACCGAATCCTGATCCTGAAATGCGTTCTGATACTGAACCGACTCCTGATCTTGAACCGGGCCCTGATCCTGAAACGGGACCTGATCGTGAACCGGGCCCTGATCCTGAAATGGGTCCTGATCCAGAACTGGGTCCTGATCCTGATCCGGCTCCTGATCCTGATCCGGGCCCTGATCCTGAACTGTGTCCTGATCCTGAACCGGGTCCTGATCCTGAACCAACTCCTGATCGTGAACCATATCCTGATCCTGAAATGGGTCCTGATCCTGAATCGTTTCCTGATCCTGAATCGGGTCCGGATCTGAACCGGGTCCTGATCCTGAAATGGGTCCTGATCCTGAAAGGTCCTGATCCTGACCCGGATTCTGATCCTGAACCGGGACATGATCCTGAAAAGGTCGATCCTGAATCTGGTCCTGATCTGAACCGACTCCTGATCCTGAACTGGATTCTGATCCTGAACCATGTCCTGATCCTGAATCGGGTCCTGATCTTGATCCGGCTCCTGATCCTGAACTGGGTCCTGATCCTGAACAGGATCCTGATCCTGATATGGGTACTGATCCTGCACCGACTCCTATTCCTGAACCGGGTCCTGATCCTCAAACGGATCCTGATCCTGAAATGCGTCCTGATCCTGAACCGACTCCTGATCCTGAACCGGGCCCTAATCCTGAAACGGGACCTGATCTTGAACCGGGTCCTGATCCTGAAATGGGTCCTGATCCAGAACTGGGTCCTGATCCTGAAATGGGTCCTGATCCAGAACTGGGTCCTGATCCTGATCCGGCTCCTGATCCTGAACTGGGTCCTGATCCTGAACAGGATCCTGATCCTGATATGGGTACTGATCCTGCACCGACTCCTATTCCTGAACTGTGTCCTGATCCTGAACCGGGTCCTGATCCTGAAATGTGTCCTGATCCTGAACCAACTCCTGATCCTGAACCGACTCCTGATCCTGAAATGGGTCCTGATCCTGAACCAACTCCTGATCCTGAAAAAAATCCTGATCGTGAACCAGATCCTGATCCTGAAATGGGTCCTGATCCTGAACCGGGTCCTGATCCTGAATCGTTTCCTGATCCTGAATCGGGTCCGGATCTGAACCGGGTCCTGATCATGAAATGGGTCCTGACCCTGAAAAGTCCTGATCCTGAACCGGGACCTGATCCTGAAAAGGTCGATCCTGAATCTAGTCCTGATCTGAACCGACTCCTGATCCTGAACTGGATTCTGATCCTGAACCATGTCCTGATCCTGAATCGCGTCCTGATCATGATCCAGCTCCTGATCCTGAACTGGGTCTTGATCCTGAACTGGATCCTGATCCTGAAATGGGTGCTGATCCTGAACCGACACCTGATCCTGAACCGGGCCCTGATCCTGAAATGGGACCTGATCCTGAACCGGGTCCTGATCCTGAAATAAGTCCTGATCCAGAACTGGGTCCTGATCCTGAACCGGGTCCTGATTGTTACCCGGATCCTGATCCTGAACCAGGTCCTGATCCTGAACCGGGTCCTGGTCCTGAAACAACTCCTTATCCTGAACCAATTCCTGATCCTGAACCGGCCATGATCCTGAACTGGGTCCTGATCCTCAACGGGGTCCTGATCCTGAATCGGGTCCTGATCCTGAACCGGGTCCTGATCCTGAAACAACTCCTCATCTTGAACCAATTCCTGATCCTGAACCGGCCCTGATCCTGAACTGGGTCCTGATCCTGAACCGGGACCTGATCCTGCATCGGGTCCTGATCCAGAATCAGGTCCAGATCCTGAACCGGGACCTGATCCTGAAAAGGTCTTGCTCCTGAATCGGGTCCTGATCTTGATCCGGCTCCTGATCCTGAACTGGGTCCTGATCCTGAACAGGATTCTGATCCTGAAATGGGTATTGATCCTGAACCGACTGCTGATCCTGAACCGGGTCCTGATCCTGAACCGGATCCTGATCCTGAAATGCGTCCTGATCCTAAACCGACGCCTGATCCTGAACCGGGCCCTGATCCTGAAACGGGACCTGATCGTGAACCGGGTCCTGATCCTGAAATGGGTCCTGATCCAGAACTGGGTCCTGATCCTGATCCGGCTCCTGATCCTGATCCGGGCTCTGATCCTGAACTGTGTCCTGATCCTGAACCGGGACCTGATCCTGAAATGTGTCCTGATCCTGAACCAACTCCTGATCCTGAACCGAGTCCTGATCCTGAAATGGGTCCTGATCCTGAACCAACTCCTGATCCTGAAAAAACTCCTGATCGTGAACCTGATCCTCGTCCTGAAATGGGTCCTGATCCTGAACCGGGTCCTGATCCTGAATCGTTTCCTGATCCTGAATCGGGTCCGGATCTGAACCGGGTCCTGATCATGAAATGGGTCCTGATCCTGAAAAGTCCTGATCCTGAACCGGATTCTGATCCTGAAACGGGACCTGATCCTGAACCGGGTTCTGATCCTGAAATGTGTCCTGATACTGAACCGGGACCTGATCCTGAAAAGGTCGATCCTGAAACTAGTCCTGATCTGAACCGACTCCTGATCCTGAACTGGATTCTGATCCTGAACCATGTCCTGATCCTGAATCGCGTCCTGATCATGATCCAACTCCTGATCCTGAACTGTGTCCTGATCCTGAACTGGATCCTGATCCTGAAATGGGTGCTGATCCTGAACCGACACCTGATCCTGAACCGGGCCCTGATCCTGAAATGGGACCTGATCCTGAACCGGGTCCTGATCCTGAAATGGGTCCTGATCCAGAACTGGGTCCTGATCCTGAACCGGGTCCTGATTGTTATCCGGATCCTGATCCTGAACCGGGTCCTGATCCTGAACCGGGTCCTGGTCCTGAAACAACTCCTTATCCTGAACCAATTCCTGATCCTGAACCGGCCATGATCCTGAACTGGGTCCTGATCCTGAACGGGGTCCTGATCCTGAATCGTGTCCTGATCCTGAACCGGGTCCTGATCCTGAAACAACTCCTCATCCTGAACCAATTCCTGATCCTGAACCGGCCCTGATCCTGAACTGGGTCCTGACCCTGAACCTGGACCTGATCCTGCATCGGGTCCTGATCCTGAATCAGGTCCAGATCCCGAACCGGGACCTGATCCTGAAAAGCTCTTGCTCCTGAATCGGGTCCTGATCTTGATCCGGCTCCTGATCCTGAACTGGGTCCTGATCCTGAACAGGATTCTGATCCTGAAATGGGTATTGATCCTGAACCGACTCCTGATCCTGAACCGGGTCCTGATCCTGAACCGGATCCTGATCCTGAAATGCGTCCTGATCCTGAACCGACTCCTGATCCTGAACCGGGCCATGATTCTGAAACGGGACCTGATCGTGAACCGGGTCCTGATCCTGAAATGGGTCCTGATCCAGATCTGGGTCCTGATCCAGATCCGGCTCCTGATTCTGATCCGGGCCCTGATCCTGAACTGTGTCCTGATCCTGAACCGGGTCCTGATCCTGAAATGTGTCCTGATCCTGAACCAACTCCTGATCCTGAACCGACTCCTGATCCTGAAATGGGTCCTGATCCTGAACCAACTCCTGATCCTGAACCAACTCCTAATCGTGAACCAGATCCTGATCCTGAAATGGGTCCTGATACTGAATCGGGTCCTGATCCTGAATCGTTTCCTGATCCTGAATCGGGTCCGGCTCTGAACCAGGTCCTTATCCTGAAATGTGTCCTGATCCTGAAAGGTCCTGATCCTGAACCGGATTCTGATCCTGATCCGGGCCCTGATCCTGAACTGTGTCCTGATCCTGAACCGGGTCCTGATCCTGAAATGTATCCTGATTCTGAACCAACTCCTGATCCTGAACCAACTCCTGATCGTGAACCATATCCTGATCCTGAAATGGGTCCTGATCCTGAATCGTTTCCTGATCCTGAATCGGGTCCGGATCTGAACCGGGTCCTGATCCTGAAATGGGTCCTGATCCTGAAAGGTCCTGATCCTGACCCGGATTCTGATCCTGAACCGGGACATGATCCTGAAAAGGTCGATCCTGAATCTGGTCCTGATCTGAACCGACTCCTGATCCTGAACTGGATTCTGATCCTGAACCATGTCCTGATCCTGAATCGGGTCCTGATCTTGATCCGGCTCCTGATCCTGAACTGGGTCCTGATCCTGAACAGGATCCTGATCCTGATATGGGTACTGATCCTGCACCGACTCCTATTCCTGAACCGGGTCCTGATCCTCAAATGGATCCTGATCCTGAAATGCGTCCTGATCCTGAACCGACTCCTGATCCTGAACCGGGCCCTAATCCTGAAACGGGACCTGATCTTGAACCGGGTCCTGATCCTGAAATGGGTCCTGATCCAGAACTGGGTCCTGATCCTGAAATGGGTCCTGATCCAGAACTGGGTCCTGATCCTGATCCGGCTCCTGATCCTGATCCGGGCTCTGATCCTGAACTGTGTCCTGATCCTGAACCGGGTCCTGATCCTGAAATGTGTCCTGATCCTGAACCAACTCCTGATCCTGAACCGACTCCTGATCCTGAAATGGGTCCTGATCCTGAACCAACTCCTGATCCTGAAAAAAATCCTGATCGTGAACCAGATCCTGATCCTGAAATGGGTCCTGATCCTGAACCGGGTCCTGATCCTGAATCGTTTCCTGATCCTGAATCGGGTCCGGATCTGAACCGGGTCCTGATCATGAAATGGGTCCTGACCCTGAAAAGTCCTGATCCTGAACCGGGACCTGATCCTGAAAAGGTCGATCCTGAATCTAGTCCTGATCTGAACCGACTCCTGATCCTGAACTGGATTCTGATCCTGAACCATGTCCTGATCCTGAATCGCGTCCTGATCATGATCCAGCTCCTGATCCTGAACTGGGTCTTGATCCTGAACTGGATCCTGATCCTGAAATGGGTGCTGATCCTGAACCGACACCTGATCCTGAACCGGGCCCTGATCCTGAAATGGGACCTGATCCTGAACCGGGTCCTGATCCAGAACTGGGTCCTGATCCTGAACCGGGTCCTGATTGTTACCCGGATCCTGATCCTGAACCAGGTCCTGATCCTAAACCGGGTCCTGGTCCTGAAACAACTCCTTATCCTGAACCAATTCCTGATCCTGAACCGGCCATGATCCTGAACTGGGTCCTGATCCTCAACGGGGTCCTGATCCTGAACCGGGTCCTGATCCTGAAACAACTCCTCATCTTGAACCAATTCCTGATCCTGAACCGGCCCTGATCCTGAACTGGGTCATGATCCTGAACCGGGACCTGATCCTGCATCGGGTCCTGATCCAGAATCAGGTCCAGATCCTGAACCGGGACCTGATCCTGAAAAGGTCTTGCTCCTGAATCGGGTCCTGATCTTGATCCGGCTCCTGATCCTGAACTGGGTCCTGATCCTGAACAGGATTCTGATCCTGAAATGGGTATTGATCCTGAACCGACTCCTGATCCTGAACCGGGCTCTGATCCTGAACTGTGTCCTGATCCTGAACCGGGACCTGATCCTGAAATGTGTCCTGATCCTGAACCAACTCCTGATCCTGAACCAAGTCCTGATCCTGAAATGGGTCCTGATCCTGAACCAACTCCTGATCCTGAAAAAACTCCTGATCGTGAACCTGATCCTCGTCCTGAAATGGGTCCTGATCCTGAACCGGGTCCTGATCCTGAATCGTTTCCTGATCCTGAATCGGGTCCGGATCTGAACCGGGTCCTGATCATGAAATGGGTCCTGATCCTGAAAAGTCCTGATCCTGAACCGGATTCTGATCCTGAAACGGGACCTGATCCTGAACCGGGTTCTGATCCTGAAATGTGTCCTGATACTGAACCGGGACCTGATCCTGAAAAGGTCGATCCTGAATCTAGTCCTGATCTGAACCGACTCCTGATCCTGAACTGGATTCTGATCCTGAACCATGTCCTGATCCTGAATCGCGTCCTGATCATGATCCAACTCCTGATCCTGAACTGTGTCCTGATCCTGAACTGGATCCTGATCCTGAAATGGGTGCTGATCCTGAACCGACACCTGATCCTGAACCGGGCCCTGATCCTGAAATGGGACCTGATCCTGAACCGGGTCCTGATCCTGAAATGAGTCCTGATCCAGAACTGGGTCCTGATCCTGAACCGGGTCCTGATTGTTACCCGGATCCTGATCCTGAACCGGGTCCTGATCCTGAACCGGGTCCTGGTCCTGAAACAACTCCTTATCCTGAACCAATTCCTGATCCTGAACCGGCCATGATCCTGAACTGGGTCCTGATCCTGAACGGGGTCCTGGTCCTGAATCGTGTCCTGATCCTGAACCGGGTCCTGATCCTGAAACAACTCCTCATCCTGAACCAATTCCTGATCCTGAACCGGCCCTGATCCTGAACTGGGTCCTGATCCTGAACCGGGACCTGATCCTGCATCGGGTCCTGATCCTGTATCAGGTCCAGATCCTGAACCGGGACCTGATCCTGAAAAGGTCTTGCTCCTGAATCGGGTCCTGATCTTAATCCGGCTCCTGATCCTGAACTGGGTCCTGATCCTGAACAGGATTCTGATCCTGAAATGGGTATTGATCCTGAACCGACTCCTGATCCTGAACCGGGTCCTGATCCTGAACCGGATCCTGATCCTGAAATGCGTCCTGATCCTGAACCGACTCCTGATCCTGAACCGGGCCCTGATCCTGAAACGGGACCTGATCGTGAACCGGGTCCTGATCCTGAAATGGGTCCTGATCCAGATCTGGGTCCTGATCCAGATCCGGCTCCTGATCCTGATCCGGGCCCTGATCCTGAACTGTGTCCTGATCCTGAACCGGGTCCTGATCCTGAAATGTGTCCTGATCCTGAACCAACTCCTGATCCTGAACCGACTCCTGATCCTGAAATGGGTCCTGATCCTGAACCAACTCCTGATCCTGAACCAACTCCTAATCGTGAACCAGATCCTGATCCTGAAATGGGTCCTGATCCTGAATCGGGTCCTGATCCTGAATCGTTTCCTGATCCTGAATCGGGTCCGGGTCTGAACCAGGTCCTTATCCTGAAATGTGTCCTGATCCTGAAAGGTCCTGATCCTGAACCGGATTCTGATCCTGAACCGGGACCTGATCCTGAAAAGGTCAATCCTGAATCTAGTCCTGATCTGAACCGACTCCTGATCCTGAACTGGATTCTGATCCTGAACCATGTCCTGATCCTGAATCGGGTCCTGATCTTGATCCGGCTCCTGATCCTGAACTGGGTCCTGATCCTGAACCGACTCCTGATCCTGAACTGGATCCTGATCCTGAACCATGTCCTGATCCTGAACCGGGCCCTGATCCTGAACCAGGACCTGATCCTGAACCGGATCCTGATCCTGAAATGGGTCCTGATCCAGAACTGGGTCCTGATCGTGAACCGGGTCCTGATCCTGAACCGAATCATGATCCTGAAATGGGTCCTGATCCTGAACCGGCTCCTGATCATGAACTGGATCCTCATCCTGAACGATGTCCTCATCCTGAACCGGGCCCTGATCCTGAACCGGTACCTGATCCTGAACCGGGTCCTGATGCTGAAATGGGTCCTGATCCTGAACTGGGTCCTGATCCTGAACCGGGTCCTGATCCTGAAATGTGTCCTGATCCTGAACCAACTCCTGATCCTGAACCGACTCCTGATCCTGAAATGGGTCCTGATCCTGAACCAACATCTGATCCTGAACCAACTCCTGATCCTGAACCAGATCCTGATCCTGAAGTGAGTCCTGATCCTGAACCGGGCCCTGATCCTGAAACGGGACCTGATCGTGAACCGGGCCCTGATCCTGAAATGGGTCCTGATCCAGAACTGGGTCCTGATCCTGATTCGGCTCCTGATCCTGATCCGGGCCCTGACCCTGAACTGTGTCCTGATCCTGAACCGGGTCCTGATCCTGAAATGTGTCCTGATTCTGAACCAACTCCTGATCCTGAACCAGCTCCTGATCGTGAACCATATCCTGATCCTGAAATGGGTCCTGATCCTGAATCGTTTCCTGATCCTGAATCGGGTCCGGATCTGAACCGGGTCCTGATCCTGAAATGGGTCCTCATCCTGAAAGGTCCTGATCCTGACCCGGATTCTGATCCTGAATCGGGACATGATCCTGAAAAGGTCGATCCTGAATCTGGTCCTGATCTGAACCGACTTCTGATCCTGAACTGGATTCTGATCCTGAACCATGACCTAATCCTGAATCGGGTACTGATCCTGCACCGACTCCTGATCCTGAACTGGGTCCTGATCCTCAACCGGATCCTGATCCTGAAATGCGTCCTGATCCTGAACCGACTCCTGATCCTGAACCGGGCCCTGATCCTGAAACGGGACCTGATCTTGAACCGGGTCCTGATCCTGAAATGGGTCCTGATCCAGAACTGGGTCCTGATCCTGATCCGGCTCCTGATCCTGATCCGGGCTCTGATCCTGAACTGTGTCCTGATCCTGAACCGGGTCCTGATCCTGAAATGTGTCCTGATCCTGAACCAACTCCTGATCCTGAATCGACTCCTGATCCTGAAATGGGTCCTGATCCTGAACAAACTCCTGATCCTGAACCAACTCATAATCGTGAACCAGATCCTGATCCTGAAATGGGTCCTGATCCTGAATCGGGTCCTGATCCTGAATCGTTTCCTGATCCTGAATCGGGTCCGGGTCTGAACCAGGTCCTTATCCTGAAATGTGTCCTGATCCTGAAAGGTCCTGATCCTGAACCGGATTCTGATCCTGAACCGGGACCTGATCCTGAAAAGGTCGATCCTGAATCTAGTCCTGATCTGAACCGACTCCTGATCCTGAACTGGATTCTGATCCTGAACCATGTCCTGATCCTGAATCGGGTCCTGATCTTGATCCGGCTCCTGATCCTGAACTGGGTCCTGATCCTGAACCGACTCCTGATCCTGAACTGGATCCTGATCCTGAACCATGTCCTGATCCTGAACCGGGCCCTGATCCTGAACCGGGACCTGATCCTGAACCGGATCCTGATCCTGAAATGGGTCCTGATCCAGAACTGGGTCCTGATCGTGAACCGGGTCCTGATCCTGAACCGAATCATGATCCTGAAATGGGTCCTGATCCTGAACCGGCTCCTGATCATGAACTGGATCCTGATCCTGAACGATGTCCTCATCCTGAACCGGGCCCTGATCCTGAACCGGTACCTGATCCTGAACCGGGTCCTGATCCTGAAATGGGTCCTGATCCTGAACTGGGTCCTGATCCTGAACCGGGTCCTGATCCTGAAATGTGTCCTGATCCTGAACCAACTCCTGATCCTGAACCGACTCCTGATCCTGAAATGGGTCCTGATCCTGAACCAGCACCTGATCCTGAACCAACTCCTGATCCTGAACCAGATCCTGATCCTGAAATGAGTCCTGATCCTGAACCGGGCCCTGATCCTGAAACGGGACCTGATCGTGAACCGGGCCCTGATCCTGAAATGGGTCCTGATCCAGAACTGGGTCCTGATCCTGATCCGGCTCCTGATCCTGATCCGGGCCCTGACCCTGAACTGTGTCCTGATCCTGAACCGGGTCCTGATCCTGAAATGTGTCCTGATTCTGAACCAACTCCTGATCCTGAACCAACTCCTGATCGTGAACCATATCCTGATCCTGGAATGGGTCCTGATCCTGAATCGTTTCCTGATCCTGAATCGGGTCCGGATCTGAACCGGGTCCTGATCCTGAAATGGGTCCTCATCCTGAAAGGTCCTGATCCTGACCCGGATTCTGATCCTGAACCGGGACATGATCCTGAAAAGGTCGATCCTGAATCTGGTCCTGATCTGAACCGACTTCTGATCCTGAACTGGATTCTGATCCTGAACCATGACCTAATCCTGAATCGGGTACTGATCCTGCACCGACTCCTGATCCTGAACTGGGTCCTGATCCTCAACCGGATCCTGATCCTGAAATGCGTCCTGATCCTGAACCGACTCCTGATCCTGAACCGGGCCCTGATCCTGAAACGGGACCTGATCTTGAACCAGGTCCTGATCCTGAAATGGGTCCTGATCCAGAACTGGCTCCTGATCCTGATCCGGCTCCTGATCCTGATCCGGGCTCTGATCCTGAACTGTGTCCTGATCCTGAACCGGGTCCTGATCCTGAAATGTGTCCTGATCCTGAACCAACTCCTGATCCTGAACCGACTCCTGATCCTGAAATGGGTCCTGATCCTGAACCAACTCCTGATCCTGAAAAAACTCCTGATCGTGAACCAGATCCTGATCCTGAAATGGGTCCTGATCCTGAACCGGGTCCTGATCCTGAATCGTTTCCTGATCCTGAATCGGGTCCGGATCTGAACCGGGTCCTGATCATGAAATGGGTCCTGATCCTGAAAAGTCCTGATCCTGAACCGGGCCCTGATCCTGAAATGTGTCCTGATCCTGAACCAACTCCTGATCCTGAACCGACTCCTGATCCTGAAATGGGTCCTGATCCTGAACCAACTCCTGATCCTGAAAAAACTCCTGATCGTGAACCAGATCCTGATCCTGAAATGGGTCCTGATCCTGAACCGGGTCCTGATCCTGAATCGTTTCCTGATCCTGAATCGGGTCCGGATCTGAACCGGGTCCTGATCCTGAAATGCGTCCTGATCCTGAACCGACTCCTGATCCTGAACCGGGCCCTGATCCTGAAACGGGACCTGATCTTGAACCGGGTCCTGATCCTGAAATGGGTCCTGATCCAGAACTGGCTCCTGATCCTGATCCGGCTCCTGATCCTGATCCGGGCTCTGATCCTGAACTGTGTCCTGATCCTGAACCGGGTCCTGATCCTGAAATGTGTCCTGATCCTGAACCAACTCCTGATCCTGAACCGACTCCTGATCCTGAAATGGGTCCTGATCCTGAACCAACTCCTGATCCTGAAAAAACTCCTGATCGTGAACCAGATCCTGATCCTGAAATGGGTCCTGATCCTGAACCGGGTCCTGATCCTGAATCGTTTCCTGATCCTGAATCGGGTCCGGATCTGAACCGGGTCCTGATCATGAAATGGGTCCTGATCCTGAAAAGTCCTGATCCTGAACCGGGACCTGATCCTGAAAAGGTCGATCCTGAATCTAGTCCTGATCTGAACCGACTCCTGATCCTGAACTGGATTCTGATCCTGAACCATGTCCTGATCCTGAATCGCGTCCTGATCATGATCCAGCTCCTGATCCTGAACTGGGTCTTGATCCTGAACTGGATCCTGATCCTGAAATGGGTGCTGATCCTGAACCGACACCTGATCCTGAACCGGGCCCTGATCCTGAAACGGGACCTGATCGTGAACCGGGTCCTGATCCTGAAATGGGTCCTGATCCAGAACTGGGTCCTGATCCTGAACCGGGTCCTGATTGTTACCCGGATCCTGATCCTGAACCGGGTCCTGATCCTGAACCGGGTCCTGGTCCTGAAACAACTCCTTATCCTGAACCAATTCCTGATCCTGAACCGGCCCTGATCCTGAACTGGGTCCTGATCCTCAACGGGGTCCTGATCCTGAATCGGGTCCTGATCCTGAACCGGGTCCTGATCCTGAAACAACTCCTCATCCTGAACCAATTCCTGATCCTGAACCGGCCCTGATCCTGAACTGGGTCCTGATCCTGAACCGGGACCTGATCCTGCATCGGGTCCTGATCCAGAATCAGGTCCAGATCCTGAACCGGTACCTGATCCTGAAAAGGTCTTGCTCCTGAATCGGGTCCTGATCTTGATCCGGCTCCTGATCCTGAACTGGGTCCTGATCCTGAACAGGATTCTGATCCTGAAATGGGTATTGATCCTGAACCGACTCCTGATCCTGAACCGGGTCCTGATCCTGAACCGGATCCTGATCCTGAAATGCGTCCTGATCCTAAACCGACTCCTGATCCTGAACCGGGCCCTGATCCTGAAACGGGACCTGATCGTGAACCGGGTCCTGATCCTGAAATGGGTCCTGATCCAGAACTGGGTCCTGATCCTGATCCGGCTCCTGATCCTGATCAGGGCTCTGATCCTGAACTGTGTCCTGATCCTGAACCGGGACCTGATCCTGAAATGTGTCCTGATCCTGAACCAACTCCTAATCCTGAACCGAGTCCTGATCCTGAAATGGGTCCTGATCCTGAACCAACTCCTGATCCTGAAAAAACTCCTGATCGTGAAACTGATCCTCGTCCTGAAATGGGTCCTGATCCTGAACCGGGTCCTGATCCTGAATCGTTTCCTGATCCTGAATCGGGTCCGGATCTGAACCGGGTCCTGATCATGAAATGGGTCCTGATCCTGAAAAGTCCTGATCCTGAACCGGATTCTGATCCTGAAACGGGACCTGATCCTGAACCGGGTTCTGATCCTGAAATGTGTCCTGATACTGAACCGGGACCTGATCCTGAAAAGGTCGATCCTGAATCTAGTCCTGATCTGAACCGACTCCTGATCCTGAACTGGATTCTGATCCTGAACCATGTCCTGATCCTGAATCGCGTCCTGATCATGATCCAACTCCTGATCCTGAACTGTGTCCTGATCCTGAACTGGATCCTGATCCTGAAATGGGTGCTGATCCTGAACCGACACCTGATCCTGAACCGGGCCCTGATCCTGAAATGGGACCTGATCCTGAACCGGGTCCTGATCCTGAAATGGGTCCTGATCCAGAACTGGGTCCTGATCCTGAACCGGGTCCTGATTGTTACCCGGATCCTGATCCTGAACCGGGTCCTGATCCTGAACCGGGTCCTGGTCCTGAAACAACTCCTTATCCTGAACCAATTCCTGATCCTGAACCGGCCATGATCCTGAACTGGGTCCTGATCCTGAACGGGGTCCTGATCCTGAATCGTGTCCTGATCCTGAACCGGGTCCTGATCCTGAAACAACTCCTCATCCTGAACCAATTCCTGATCCTGAACCGGCCCTGATCCTGAACTGGGTCCTGACCCTGAACCTGGACCTGATCCTGCATCGGGTCCTGATCCTGAATCAGGTCCAGATCCTGAACCGGGACCTGATCCTGAAAAGCTCTTGCTCCTGAATCGGGTCCTGATCTTGATCCGGCTCCTGATCCTGAACTGGGTCCTGATCCTGAACAGGATTCTGATCCTGAAATGGGTATTGATCCTGAACCGACTCCTGATCCTGAACCGGGTCCTGATCCTGAACCGGATCCTGATCCTGAAATGCGTCCTGATCCTGAACCGACTCCTGATCCTGAACCGGGCCCTGATTCTGAAACGGGACCTGATCGTGAACCGGGTCCTGATCCTGAAATGGGTCCTGATCCAGATCTGGGTCCTGATCCAGATCCGGCTCCTGATCCTGATCCGGGCCCTGATCCTGAACTGTGTCCTGATCCTGAACCGGGTCCTGATCCTGAAATGTGTCCTGATCCTGAACCAACTCCTGATCCTGAACCGACTCCTGATCCTGAAATGGGTCCTGATCCTGAACCAACTCCTGATCCTGAACCAACTCCTAATCGTGAACCAGATCCTGATCCTGAAATGGGTCCTGATCCTGAATCGGGTCCTGATCCTGAATCGTTTCCTGATCCTGAATCGGGTCCGGGTCTGAACCAGGTCCTTATCCTGAAATGTGTCCTGATCCTGAAAGGTCCTGATCCTGAACCGGATTCTGATCCTGAACCGGGAACTGATCCTGAAAAGGTCGATCCTGAATCTAGTCCTGATCTGAACCGACTCCTGATCCTGAACTGGATTCTGATCCTGAACCATGTCCTGATCCTGAATCGGGTCCTGATCTTGATCCGGCTCCTGATCCTGAACTGGGTCCTGATCCTGAACCGACTCCTGATCCTGAACTGGATCCTGATCCTGAACCATGTCCTGATCCTGAACCGGGCCCTGATCCTGAACCGGGACCTGATCCTGAACCGGATCCTGATCCTGAAATGGGTCCTGATCCAGAACTGGGTCCTGATCGTGAACCGGGTCCTGATCCTGAACCGAATCATGATCCTGAAATGGGTCCTGATCCTGAACCGGCTCCTGATCATGAACTGGATCCTGATCCTGAACGATGTCCTCATCCTGAACCGGGCCCTGATCCTGAACCGGTACCTGATCCTGAACCGGGTCCTGATCCTGAAATGGGTCCTGATCCTGAACTGGGTCCTGATCCTGAACCGGGTCCTGATCCTGAAATGTGTCCTGATCCTGAACCAACTCCTGATCCTGAACCGACTCCTGATCCTGAAATGGGTCCTGATCCTGAACCAGCACCTGATCCTGAACCAACTCCTGATCCTGAACCAGATCCTGATCCTGAAATGAGTCCTGATCCTGAACCGGGCCCTGATCCTGAAACGGGACCTGATCGTGAACCGGGCCCTGATCCTGAAATGGGTCCTGATCCAGAACTGGGTCCTGATCCTGATCCGGCTCCTGATCCTGATCCGGGCCCTGACCCTGAACTGTGTCCTGATCCTGAACCGGGTCCTGATCCTGAAATGTGTCCTGATTCTGAACCAACTCCTGATCCTGAACCAACTCCTGATCGTGAACCATATCCTGATCCTGAAATGGGTCCTGATCCTGAATCGTTTCCTGATCCTGAATCGGGTCCGGATCTGAACCGGGTCCTGATCCTGAAATGGGTCCTCATCCTGAAAGGTCCTGATCCTGACCCGGATTCTGATCCTGAACCGGGACATGATCCTGAAAAGGTCGATCCTGAATCTGGTCCTGATCTGAACCGACTTCTGATCCTGAACTGGATTCTGATCCTGAACCATGACCTAATCCTGAATCGGGTACTGATCCTGCACCGACTCCTGATCCTGAACTGGGTCCTGATCCTCAACCGGATCCTGATCCTGAAATGCGTCCTGATCCTGAACCGACTCCTGATCCTGAACCGGGCCCTGATCCTGAAACGGGACCTGATCTTGAACCGGGTCCTGATCCTGAAATGGGTCCTGATCCAGAACTGGGTCCTGATCCTGATCCGGCTCCTGATCCTGATCCGGGCTCTGATCCTGAACTGTGTCCTGATCCTGAACCGGGTCCTGATCCTGAAATGTGTCCTGATCCTGAACCAACTCCTGATCCTGAATCGACTCCTGATCCTGAAATGGGTCCTGATCCTGAACAAACTCCTGATCCTGAACCAACTCATAATCGTGAACCAGATCCTGATCCTGAAATGGGTCCTGATCCTGAATCGGGTCCTGATCCTGAATCGTTTCCTGATCCTGAATCGGGTCCGGGTCTGAACCAGGTCCTTATCCTGAAATGTGTCCTGATCCTGAAAGGTCCTGATCCTGAACCGGATTCTGATCCTGAACCGGGACCTGATCCTGAAAAGGTCGATCCTGAATCTAGTCCTGATCTGAACCGACTCCTGATCCTGAACTGTATTCTGATCCTGAACCATGTCCTGATCCTGAATCGGGTCCTGATCTTGATCCGGCTCCTGATCCTGAACTGGGTCCTGATCCTGAACCGACTCCTGATCCTGAACTGGATCCTGATCCTGAACCATGTCCTGATCCTGAACCGGGCCCTGATCCTGAACCGGGACCTGATCCTGAACCGGATCCTGATCCTGAAATGGGTCCTGATCCAGAACTGGGTCCTGATCGTGAACCGGGTCCTGATCCTGAACCGAATCATGATCCTGAACCGGGTCCTGATCCTGACCCGGGTTCTGATCCTGACCAACTCCTGATCCTGAACCGACTCCTGATCCTGCACCGGATCCTGATCCTGAATTGGGTCCTGATCATGAACCAACTCCTGATCTTGAACCGGGTACTGATCCTGAAATGAGTCCTGATTCTGCACCAGATCCTAATCCTGAACTGGATCCTGATCTGAACTGGGTCCTCATCCTGAATCAACTCCTGAACCTGAATCGGGTCCCGATCCTGAACCAAATCCTGATCCTGAAACAACTCCTGAACCTGAACCGGTTCCTGATCCTGAACCGACTCCTGATCCTGAACCGGATCCTGATCCTGAACCAGATCCTGACCTTAACCGGCTCCTGATCCTGAACCGGATCCTGAACTGGGTCCTGATCCTGAACCGGATCCTGATCCTGAACCAACTCCTGATCCTGAACCGGGTCCTGATCCTGACCAACTCCTGGTCCTGAACCAGATCGTGATCCTGAAACGGGTCCTGATCCTGAACCGGATCCTGATGCGAACTGGGTCCTGATCCTGAACCAACTCCTGAACCTGAACCGGATCCTGATGTGAACTGGGTCCTGATCCTGACCAACTCCTTATCCCGAACCGGATCTGATGTGAACTGGGTCCTGATCCTGAACCAACTCCTGATCCTGAACTGAATCGTGATCCTGAACCGGGTCCTGATCTTGAACCGGGTCCTGATCCTGAACCGACTCCTGATCCTGAACCGACTCCTGATCCTGAACCGGGTCCTGATCTTGAACCGTGTCCTGATCCTGAACCAACTCCTGATCCTGAACCTGGTCCTGATCCTGAACCGGGACCTGATCCTGAACCAACTCCTGATCCTGAACCGGGTCCTGATCCTGAACCGACTCCTGATCCTGAACCGGGTCCTGATCCCGAACCAAGTCCTGATCCTGAACCGACTCCTAATCCTGAACCGAGTCCTGATCCTGAACCGACACTTGATCCTGAACCAGGTCCTGATGCTGACCAACTCCTGATCCTGAACCGACACCTGATCCTGCACCGGATCCTGATCCTGAATTGGGTCCTGATACAGAACCAACTCCTGATCTTGAACCGGGTCCTGATCCTGAACCGGGTCCTGATCCTGAACCAACTCCTGATCCTGAACCGGGTCCTGATTCTGAACCGGGTCCTGATCCTGAACCGACTCCTGATCCTGAACCGTGTCCTGATCCTGACCAACTCCTGATCCTGAACCGACTCCTGATCCTGCACCGGATCCTGATCCTGAATTTGGTCCTGATCCTGAACCAACTCCTGATCTTGAACCGGGTCCTGATCCTGAACCGAGTCCTGATCCTGAACCAACTCCTGATCTTGAACCCGGAACTGATCCTGAAATGAGTCCTGATCCTGCACCTGATCCTGATCTGAACTGGGTTCTCATCCTGAACCAACTCCTGAACCTGAATCGTGTCCTGATCATGAACCAACTCCTGATCCTGGAGCAACTCCTGATCCTGAACCAACTCCTGATCCTGAACCAACTCTTGATAATGAAACGGATCCTGATCCTGAACCGGGTCCTGACCCTGAACCGGATCCTGATTATGAACTAATGCCTGGTAATGAAACGGGGCCTGATCCTGCAGCAAATCTTGATCCTGAACCGGGTCCGGATTCTGACCAACACCTGATCCTGAACCAACTCCTGATCCTGAACTGAGTCCTGATCCCGAACCGGGTCCTGACCCTGAACCGACTCCTGTTCCTGCACCGGGTACTGATCCTGAATTGGGTCCTGATCCTGACCCAACTCCTGATCTTGAACCGGGTCCTGATCCTGAACCGGATCCTGATCCTGAACCAACTCCTGATCCTGAACCAACTCCTGATCCTGAACCGGGTCCTGATCTTGACCAACTCCTGATCCTGAACCGGATCGTGATCCTGAACCGGGTCCTGATCCTGAACCGGATCCTGATGTGAACTGGGTCCTGATCCTGAACCAACTCCTGAACCTGAACCGGATCCTGATGTGAACTGGGTCCTGATCCTGACCAACTCCTTATCCAGAACCGGATCCTGATGTGAACTGGGTCCTGATCCTGAACCAACTCCTGATCCTGAACCGGATCGTGATCATGAACCGTGTCTTGACCCTGAACCGGGTCCTGATCCTGATCCAACTCTTGATCCTGAACCGGTTCCTGATCCTGAACCGGGTCCTGATCCTGAACCAACTCCTGATCCTGCACCGACTCCTAATCCTGAACCGGGTCCTGATCCTGAACCGGGTCCTGATCCTGAACCGTGTCCTGATCCTGCCCAACTCCTGACCTGAACCGACTCCTGACTTTGCACAGGATCCTGATCCTGAATTGGGTCCTGATCCTGAACCAACTCCTGATCTTGAACCGGGTCCTGATCCTGAACCGGGTCCTGATCCTGAACCAACTCCTGATCTTTAACCGGGATCTGATCCTGAAATGAGTCCTGATCCTGCACCAGATCCTGATCTGAACTGGGTTCTCATCCTGAACCAACTCCTGAAACTGAATCGACTGCTGATCCTGAACCGGGACCTGATCCTGAACCGACTCCTGAACCTGAACCGGGTCCTGATCCTGAACTGGGTCCTTATTCTGAACCGTGTCCTGATCCTGAACCGAATCCTGATCCTGAACCTGGTCCTGATCCTGAACCAACTCCTGATCCTGAAGCGACTCCTGATCCTGAACCGTGTCCTGATCCTGAACCGGGTCCTGATCCTGAACCGACTCCTGATCCTGAACCGGGTCCTGATCTTGAACCAGGTCCTGATCCTGAACCAACTCCTGATCCTGAACCTGGTCCTGATCCTGAATCGGGTCCTGATCCTGAACCGACTCCTGATCCTGCACCCGGGTCCTGATCCTGAACCGGGTCCTGATGCTGAACCAACTCCTGATCCTGAACCAACTCCTGATCTTGAACCGGGTACTGATCCTGAACTGGGTCATGATCCTGAACTGCATACTGACCTGAACTGGGTCCTGATCCTGAATCGGATCCTGATCCTGAAATAAGTCCTCATCCTTCACCAGATCCTAATCCTGAACAGGATCATAATCTGAACTGTGTCCTGATTCTGAACCAACTCCTGAACCTGAATCGGGTCCTGATCCTGAACTAACTCCTGAGCCTGAACCGGGTCCTGATCCTGAACCAACTCCTGATACTGAACCGACTCCTGATCCTGAACCGGGTCCTGATCCTGACCCGGGTCCTGATCCTGACCAACTCCTGATCCTGAACCGACTCCTGATCCTGCACCGGATCCTGATCCTGAATTGGGTCCTGATCATGAACCAACTCCTGATCTTGAACCGGGTACTGATCCTGAAATGAGTCCTGATTCTGCACCAGATCCTAATCCTGAACTGGATCCTGATCTGAACTGGGTCCTCATCCTGAATCAACTCCTGAACCTGAATCGGGTCCCGATCCTGAACCAAATCCTGATCCTGAAACAACTCCTGAACCTGAACCGGTTCCTGATCCTGAACCGACTCCTGATCCTGAACCGGATCCTGATCCTGAACCAGATCCTGACCTTAACCGGCTCCTGATCCTGAACCGGATCCTGAACTGGGTCCTGATCCTGAACCGGATCCTGATCCTGAACCAACTCCTGATCCTGAACCGGGTCCTGATCCTGACCAACTCCTGGTCCTGAACCGGATCGTGATCCTGAAACGGGTCCTGATCCTGAACCGGATCCTGATGCGAACTGGGTCCTGATCCTGAACCAACTCCTGAACCTGAACCGGATCCTGATGTGAACTGGGTCCTGATCCTGACCAACTCCTTATCCCGAACCGGATCTGATGTGAACTGGGTCCTGATCCTGAACCAACTCCTGATCCTGAACTGAAACGTGATCCTGAACCGGGTCCTGATCTTGAACCGGGTCCTGATCCTGAACCGACTCCTGATCCTGAACCGACTCCTGATCCTGAACCGGGTCCTGATCTTGAACCGTGTCCTGATCCTGAACCAACTCCTGATCCTGAACCTGGTCCTGATCCTGAACCGGGACCTGATCCTGAACCAACTCCTGATCCTGAACCGGGTCCTGATCTTGACCAACTCCTGATCCTGAACCGGATCGTGATCCTGAACCGGGTCCTGATCCTGAACCG